>NC_086377.1:88081034-88129055 GCF_036588685.1 Mytilus trossulus | reverse complement strand
ACTACACAAAGACTTGGTTCCGTTATAAATTGATACTTTATCGGCTACCCCTTGGAAAAGAAGATTGCGCGTTATGTAGAAACCTTAGAAGGGAACGCTTTATATTTTTTCATGCGACTAAATTAAATTTATTATTTTAGCAAGTATAAAGTCACAATTTAGCATGAATTAAGCCTAAATTTTTTCCCGCTGTTATAAATAAATTCAGTATTAACTAAATTTTAACCAAGGCTTTGGTATGGTAATACACAACAAAATGACATTCTTAAGCTTTAAAATAGCTTTAACTTGTAAAAGTTGTCTACTGTTAAGGTTAATTTAAGTTTTTAAACAAGGAAAAGACAGGGTTAGAAGGTATAGTTTAGAAAATTGACCAAAAAAGGAGAAAATGCACTTTGACATGGCATGTTTCATAAAATCAATTTTTTGTTGCATTTCAGTGTCAACTGCTAACCTTCATAAAATATTTATTTCTGAACCGATTTACAAAACTAGCAGGCGAAATGCTCGTTTTAACTAGTAGAAAACAGAATCTATTTAAAGTGGAATTGGGAAAAAAAATGTCAATCCTTAAGGTAGCAATACACAGTTAGAAGTTTAGTTTCGCATTATGGCCCTGTGAATATTTTAAATATGAAAGTTTTTGTACAATAAAATTGATTTTTAGATAATTGAAGAATAATATAGCCTTCTTAGTGGGTTTATATGAACATTTAGATTGATTTTAACATGTTTTATAGGCCATTTCTATGATTGACAGTCCGTATTTCCTATCCGTACCGTTCATAGGTCCATAAATTATTGTAATGTTTATCAACAAAGATTTTGCGCTCGATCTTTTCAATTCAATTTTATGGAAAAAGGAGCAGGAAAGCATATGATTTTTTTTGGACCACTTGATAGATATAAACCTATGGATTCAGGAAAGGTATCACTGTAATTCATTGAAATTTTCCTTTAGACCAAATTTTTGGGACTTTTGTGACATGTTCACCCCCCCTTTTTTGCTATATTTTGTATCCTAAGAAATGCAGATTGTTGCCATGGTTACACCCAAAAGGGATTATATTTCACCCTTATGACCATTAAAAATCAAATCTATGGAAGATTTTCTTTCTACAAGTATATACATGCATAACACACATATAAAGCCTTCTTTGTTAGACAGGAGGGGAAAGAGGGGTGTTTAAAAAATTATGAGTGTCAATTTTAAGTTTTTTTTCCTAACTGTGTATTGCTACCTTATGGCATTTGACAAAGCAAATAAATGCTTTATTTTAGACAAACATACCACAAAACTATTGATATTTATGTTATAGATACAATTATAAGGGAGAAAACAACCTTTAGTATGACAATATATGTTAGTTTTGTTGTTTATTATCCTTAGCAACCAATATAGACATTTTGACACAAAGACTTGGTTCCGTTATAAATTGATACTTTATCGGCTACCCCTTGGAAAAGAAGATTGCGCGTTATGTAGAAACCTTAGAAGGGAACGCTTTATATTTTTTTCATGCGACTAAATTAAATTTATTATTTTAGCAAGTATAAAGTCACAATTTAGCATGAATTAAGCCTAAATTTTTTCCCGCTGTTATAAATAAATTCAGTATTAACTAAATTTTAACCAAGGCTTTGGTATGGTAATACACAACAAAATTGACATTCTTAAGCTTTAAAATAGCTTTAACTTGTAAAAGTTGTCTACTGTTAAGGTTAATTTAAGTTTTTAAACAAGAAAAGACAGGGTTAGAAGGTATAGTTTTAGAAAATTGACCAAAAAAGGAGAAAATGCACTTTGACATGGCATGTTTCATAAAATCAATTTTTTGTTGCATTTCAGTGTCAACTGCTAACCTTCATAAAATATTTATTTCTGAACCGATTTACAAAACTAGCAGGCGAAAATGCTCGTTTTAACTAGTAGAAAACAGAAATCTATTTAAAGTGGAATTGGGAAAAAAAATGTCAATCCTTAAGGTAGCAATACACAGTTAGAAGTTTAGTTTCGCATTATGGCCCCTGTGAATATTTTAAATATGAAAGTTTTTGTACAATAAAATTGATTTTTAGATAATTGAAGAATAATATAGCCTTCTTAGTGGGTTTATATGAACATTTAGATTGATTTTAACATGTTTTATAGGCCATTTCTATGATTGACAGTCCGTATTTTCCTATCCGTACCGTTCATAGGTCCATAAATTATTGTAATGTTTATCAACAAAGATTTTGCGCTCGATCTTTTCAATTCAATTTTATGGAAAAAGGAGCAGGAAAGCATATGATTTTTTTTGGACCACTTGATAGATATAAACCTATGGATTCAGGAAAGGTATCACTGTAATTCATTGAAATTTTCCTTTAGACCAAATTTTTGGGACTTTTGTGACATGTTCACCCCCCTTTTTTGCTATATTTTGTATCTAAGAAATGCAGATTGTTGCCATGGTTACACCCAAAAGGGATTATATTTCACCCTTATGACCATTAAAAATCAAATCTATGGAAGATTTTCTTTCTACAAGTATATACATGCATAACACACATATAAAGCCTTCTTTGTTAGACAGGAGGGGAAAGAGGGTGTTTAAAAATTATGAGTGTCAATTTTAAGTTTTTTTCCTAACTGTGTATTGCTACCTTATGGCATTTGACAAAGCAAATAATTGCTTTATTTTTAGACAAACATACCACAAAACTATTGATATTTATGTTATAGATACAATTATAAGGGAGAAACAACCTTTAGTATGACAATATATGTTAGTTTTGTTGTTTATTATCCTTAGCAACCAATATAGACATTTTGACACAAAGACTTGGTTCCGTTATAAATTGATACTTTATCGGCTACCCCTTGGAAAAGAAGATTGCGCGTTATGTAGAAACCTTAGAAGGGAACGCTTTATATTTTTTCATGCGACTAAATTAAATTTATTATTTTAGCAAGTATAAAGTCACAATTTAGCATGAATTAAGCCTAAATTTTTTCCCGCTGTTATAAATAAATTCAGTATTAACTAAATTTTAACCAAGGCTTTGGTATGGTAATACACAACAAAATTGACATTCTTAAGCTTTAAAATAGCTTTAACTTGTAAAAGTTGTCTACTGTTAAGGTTAATTTAAGTTTTTAAACAAGAAAAGACAGGGTTAGAAGGTATAGTTTTAGAAAATTGACCAAAAAAGGAGAAAATGCACTTTGACATGGCATGTTTCATAAAATCAATTTTTTGTTGCATTTCAGTGTCAACTGCTAACCTTCATAAAATATTTATTTCTGAACCGATTTACAAAACTAGCAGGCGAAAATGCTCGTTTTAACTAGTAGAAAACAGAAATCTATTTAAAGTGGAATTGGGAAAAAAAATGTCAATCCTTAAGGTAGCAATACACAGTTAGAAGTTTAGTTTCGCATTATGGCCCCTGTGAATATTTTAAATATGAAAGTTTTTGTACAATAAAATTGATTTTTAGATAATTGAAGAATAATATAGCCTTCTTAGTGGGTTTATATGAACATTTAGATTGATTTTAACATGTTTTATAGGCCATTTCTATGATTGACAGTCCGTATTTTCCTATCCGTACCGTTCATAGGTCCATAAATTATTGTAATGTTTATCAACAAAGATTTTGCGCTCGATCTTTTCAATTCAATTTTATGGAAAAAGGAGCAGGAAAGCATATGATTTTTTTTGGACCACTTGATAGATATAAACCTATGGATTCAGGAAAGGTATCACTGTAATTCATTGAAATTTTCCTTTAGACCAAATTTTTGGGACTTTTGTGACATGTTCACCCCCCTTTTTTGCTATATTTTGTATCTAAGAAATGCAGATTGTTGCCATGGTTACACCCAAAAGGGATTATATTTCACCCTTATGACCATTAAAAATCAAATCTATGGAAGATTTTCTTTCTACAAGTATATACATGCATAACACACATATAAAGCCTTCTTTGTTAGACAGGAGGGGAAAAAGGGTGTTTAAAAATTATGAGTGTCAATTTTAAGTTTTTTTCCTAACTGTGTATTGCTACCTTATGGCATTTGACAAAGCAAATAATTGCTTTATTTTTAGACAAACATACCACAAAACTATTGATATTTATGTTATAGATACAATTATAAGGGAGAAACAACCTTTAGTATGACAATATATGTTAGTTTTGTTGTTTATTATCCTTAGCAACCAATATAGACATTTTGACACAAAGACTTGGTTCCGTTATAAATTGATACTTTATCGGCTACCCCTTGGAAAAGAAGATTGCGCGTTATGTAGAAACCTTAGAAGGGAACGCTTTATATTTTTTCATGCGACTAAATTAAATTTATTATTTTAGCAAGTATAAAGTCACAATTTAGCATGAATTAAGCCTAAATTTTTTCCCGCTGTTATAAATAAATTCAGTATTAACTAAATTTTAACCAAGGCTTTGGTATGGTAATACACAACAAAATTGACATTCTTAAGCTTTAAAATAGCTTTAACTTGTAAAAGTTGTCTACTGTTAAGGTTAATTTAAGTTTTTAAACAAGAAAAGACAGGGTTAGAAGGTATAGTTTTAGAAAATTGACCAAAAAAGGAGAAAATGCACTTTGACATGGCATGTTTCATAAAATCAATTTTTTGTTGCATTTCAGTGTCAACTGCTAACCTTCATAAAATATTTATTTCTGAACCGATTTACAAAACTAGCAGGCGAAAATGCTCGTTTTAACTAGTAGAAAACAGAAATCTATTTAAAGTGGAATTGGGAAAAAAAATGTCAATCCTTAAGGTAGCAATACACAGTTAGAAGTTTAGTTTCGCATTATGGCCCCTGTGAATATTTTAAATATGAAAGTTTTTGTACAATAAAATTGATTTTTAGATAATTGAAGAATAATATAGCCTTCTTAGTGGGTTTATATGAACATTTAGATTGATTTTAACATGTTTTATAGGCCATTTCTATGATTGACAGTCCGTATTTTCCTATCCGTACCGTTCATAGGTCCATAAATTATTGTAATGTTTATCAACAAAGATTTTGCGCTCGATCTTTTCAATTCAATTTTATGGAAAAAGGAGCAGGAAAGCATATGATTTTTTTTGGACCACTTGATAGATATAAACCTATGGATTCAGGAAAGGTATCACTGTAATTCATTGAAATTTTCCTTTAGACCAAATTTTTGGGACTTTTGTGACATGTTCACCCCCCTTTTTTGCTATATTTTGTATCTAAGAAATGCAGATTGTTGCCATGGTTACACCCAAAAGGGATTATATTTCACCCTTATGACCATTAAAAATCAAATCTATGGAAGATTTTCTTTCTACAAGTATATACATGCATAACACACATATAAAGCCTTCTTTGTTAGACAGGAGGGGAAAAAGGGTGTTTAAAAATTATGAGTGTCAATTTTAAGTTTTTTTCCTAACTGTGTATTGCTACCTTATGGCATTTGACAAAGCAAATAATTGCTTTATTTTTAGACAAACATACCACAAAACTATTGATATTTATGTTATAGATACAATTATAAGGGAGAAACAACCTTTAGTATGACAATATATGTTAGTTTTGTTGTTTATTATCCTTAGCAACCAATATAGACATTTTGACACAAAGACTTGGTTCCGTTATAAATTGATACTTTATCGGCTACCCCTTGGAAAAGAAGATTGCGCGTTATGTAGAAACCTTAGAAGGGAACGCTTTATATTTTTTCATGCGACTAAATTAAATTTATTATTTTAGCAAGTATAAAGTCACAATTTAGCATGAATTAAGCCTAAATTTTTTCCCGCTGTTATAAATAAATTCAGTATTAACTAAATTTTAACCAAGGCTTTGGTATGGTAATACACAACAAAATTGACATTCTTAAGCTTTAAAATAGCTTTAACTTGTAAAAGTTGTCTACTGTTAAGGTTAATTTAAGTTTTTAAACAAGAAAAGACAGGGTTAGAAGGTATAGTTTTAGAAAATTGACCAAAAAAGGAGAAAATGCACTTTGACATGGCATGTTTCATAAAATCAATTTTTTGTTGCATTTCAGTGTCAACTGCTAACCTTCATAAAATATTTATTTCTGAACCGATTTACAAAACTAGCAGGCGAAAATGCTCGTTTTAACTAGTAGAAAACAGAAATCTATTTAAAGTGGAATTGGGAAAAAAATGTCAATCCTTAAGGTAGCAATACACAGTTAGAAGTTTAGTTTCGCATTATGGCCCCTGTGAATATTTTAAATATGAAAGTTTTTGTACAATAAAATTGATTTTTAGATAATTGAAGAATAATATAGCCTTCTTAGTGGGTTTATATGAACATTTAGATTGATTTTAACATGTTTTATAGGCCATTTCTATGATTGACAGTCCGTATTTTCCTATCCGTACCGTTCATAGGTCCATAAATTATTGTAATGTTTATCAACAAAGATTTTGCGCTCGATCTTTTCAATTCAATTTTATGGAAAAAGGAGCAGGAAAGCATATGATTTTTTTTGGACCACTTGATAGATATAAACCTATGGATTCAGGAAAGGTATCACTGTAATTCATTGAAATTTTCCTTTAGACCAAATTTTTGGGACTTTTGTGACATGTTCACCCCCCTTTTTTGCTATATTTTGTATCTAAGAAATGCAGATTGTTGCCATGGTTACACCCAAAAGGGATTATATTTCACCCTTATGACCATTAAAAATCAAATCTATGGAAGATTTTCTTTCTACAAGTATATACATGCATAACACACATATAAAGCCTTCTTTGTTAGACAGGAGGGGAAAGAGGGTGTTTAAAAATTATGAGTGTCAATTTTAAGTTTTTTTCCTAACTGTGTATTGCTACCTTATGGCATTTGACAAAGCAAATAATTGCTTTATTTTTAGACAAACATACCACAAAACTATTGATATTTATGTTATAGATACAATTCTAAGGGAGAAACAACCTTTAGTATGACAATATATGTTAGTTTTGTTGTTTATTATCCTTAGCAACCAATATAGACATTTTGACACAAAGACTTGGTTCCGTTATAAATTGATACTTTATCGGCTACCCCTTGGAAAAGAAGATTGCGCGTTATGTAGAAACCTTAGAAGGGAACGCTTTATATTTTTTCATGCGACTAAATTAAATTTATTATTTTAGCAAGTATAAAGTCACAATTTAGCATGAATTAAGCCTAAATTTTTTCCCGCTGTTATAAATAAATTCAGTATTAACTAAATTTTAACCAAGGCTTTGGTATGGTAATACACAACAAAATTGACATTCTTAAGCTTTAAAATAGCTTTAACTTGTAAAAGTTGTCTACTGTTAAGGTTAATTTAAGTTTTTAAACAAGAAAAGACAGGGTTAGAAGGTATAGTTTTAGAAAATTGACCAAAAAAGGAGAAAATGCACTTTGACATGGCATGTTTCATAAAATCAATTTTTTGTTGCATTTCAGTGTCAACTGCTAACCTTCATAAAATATTTATTTCTGAACCGATTTACAAAACTAGCAGGCGAAAATGCTCGTTTTAACTAGTAGAAAACAGAAATCTATTTAAAGTGGAATTGGGAAAAAAAATGTCAATCCTTAAGGTAGCAATACACAGTTAGAAGTTTAGTTTCGCATTATGGCCCCTGTGAATATTTTAAATATGAAAGTTTTTGTACAATAAAATTGATTTTTAGATAATTGAAGAATAATATAGCCTTCTTAGTGGGTTTATATGAACATTTAGATTGATTTTAACATGTTTTATAGGCCATTTCTATGATTGACAGTCCGTATTTTCCTATCCGTACCGTTCATAGGTCCATAAATTATTGTAATGTTTATCAACAAAGATTTTGCGCTCGATCTTTTCAATTCAATTTTATGGAAAAAGGAGCAGGAAAGCATATGATTTTTTTTGGACCACTTGATAGATATAAACCTATGGATTCAGGAAAGGTATCACTGTAATTCATTGAAATTTTCCTTTAGACCAAATTTTTGGGACTTTTGTGACATGTTCACCCCCCTTTTTTGCTATATTTTGTATCTAAGAAATGCAGATTGTTGCCATGGTTACACCCAAAAGGGATTATATTTCACCCTTATGACCATTAAAAATCAAATCTATGGAAGATTTTCTTTCTACAAGTATATACATGCATAACACACATATAAAGCCTTCTTTGTTAGACAGGAGGGGAAAGAGGGTGTTTAAAAATTATGAGTGTCAATTTTAAGTTTTTTTCCTAACTGTGTATTGCTACCTTATGGCATTTGACAAAGCAAATAATTGCTTTATTTTTAGACAAACATACCACAAAACTATTGATATTTATGTTATAGATACAATTATAAGGGAGAAACAACCTTTAGTATGACAATATATGTTAGTTTTGTTGTTTATTATCCTTAGCAACCAATATAGACATTTTGACACAAAGACTTGGTTCCGTTATAAATTGATACTTTATCGGCTACCCCTTGGAAAAGAAGATTGCGCGTTATGTAGAAACCTTAGAAGGGAACGCTTTATATTTTTTCATGCGACTAAATTAAATTTATTATTTTAGCAAGTATAAAGTCACAATTTAGCATGAATTAAGCCTAAATTTTTTCCCGCTGTTATAAATAAATTCAGTATTAACTAAATTTTAACCAAGGCTTTGGTATGGTAATACACAACAAAATTGACATTCTTAAGCTTTAAAATAGCTTTAACTTGTAAAAGTTGTCTACTGTTAAGGTTAATTTAAGTTTTTAAACAAGAAAAGACAGGGTTAGAAGGTATAGTTTTAGAAAATTGACCAAAAAAGGAGAAAATGCACTTTGACATGGCATGTTTCATAAAATCAATTTTTTGTTGCATTTCAGTGTCAACTGCTAACCTTCATAAAATATTTATTTCTGAACCGATTTACAAAACTAGCAGGCGAAAATGCTCGTTTTAACTAGTAGAAAACAGAAATCTATTTAAAGTGGAATTGGGAAAAAAAATGTCAATCCTTAAGGTAGCAATACACAGTTAGAAGTTTAGTTTCGCATTATGGCCCCTGTGAATATTTTAAATATGAAAGTTTTTGTACAATAAAATTGATTTTTAGATAATTGAAGAATAATATAGCCTTCTTAGTGGGTTTATATGAACATTTAGATTGATTTTAACATGTTTTATAGGCCATTTCTATGATTGACAGTCCGTATTTTCCTATCCGTACCGTTCATAGGTCCATAAATTATTGTAATGTTTATCAACAAAGATTTTGCGCTCGATCTTTTCAATTCAATTTTATGGAAAAAGGAGCAGGAAAGCATATGATTTTTTTTGGACCACTTGATAGATATAAACCTATGGATTCAGGAAAGGTATCACTGTAATTCATTGAAATTTTCCTTTAGACCAAATTTTTGGGACTTTTGTGACATGTTCACCCCCCTTTTTTGCTATATTTTGTATCTAAGAAATGCAGATTGTTGCCATGGTTACACCCAAAAGGGATTATATTTCACCCTTATGACCATTAAAAATCAAATCTATGGAAGATTTTCTTTCTACAAGTATATACATGCATAACACACATATAAAGCCTTCTTTGTTAGACAGGAGGGGAAAGAGGGTGTTTAAAAATTATGAGTGTCAATTTTAAGTTTTTTTCCTAACTGTGTATTGCTACCTTATGGCATTTGACAAAGCAAATAATTGCTTTATTTTTAGACAAACATACCACAAAACTATTGATATTTATGTTATAGATACAATTCTAAGGGAGAAACAACCTTTAGTATGACAATATATGTTAGTTTTGTTGTTTATTATCCTTAGCAACCAATATAGACATTTTGACACAAAGACTTGGTTCCGTTATAAATTGATACTTTATCGGCTACCCCTTGGAAAAGAAGATTGCGCGTTATGTAGAAACCTTAGAAGGGAACGCTTTATATTTTTTCATGCGACTAAATTAAATTTATTATTTTAGCAAGTATAAAGTCACAATTTAGCATGAATTAAGCCTAAATTTTTTCCCGCTGTTATAAATAAATTCAGTATTAACTAAATTTTAACCAAGGCTTTGGTATGGTAATACACAACAAAATTGACATTCTTAAGCTTTAAAATAGCTTTAACTTGTAAAAGTTGTCTACTGTTAAGGTTAATTTAAGTTTTTAAACAAGAAAAGACAGGGTTAGAAGGTATAGTTTTAGAAAATTGACCAAAAAAGGAGAAAATGCACTTTGACATGGCATGTTTCATAAAATCAATTTTTTGTTGCATTTCAGTGTCAACTGCTAACCTTCATAAAATATTTATTTCTGAACCGATTTACAAAACTAGCAGGCGAAAATGCTCGTTTTAACTAGTAGAAAACAGAAATCTATTTAAAGTGGAATTGGGAAAAAAAATGTCAATCCTTAAGGTAGCAATACACAGTTAGAAGTTTAGTTTCGCATTATGGCCCCTGTGAATATTTTAAATATGAAAGTTTTTGTACAATAAAATTGATTTTTAGATAATTGAAGAATAATATAGCCTTCTTAGTGGGTTTATATGAACATTTAGATTGATTTTAACATGTTTTATAGGCCATTTCTATGATTGACAGTCCGTATTTTCCTATCCGTACCGTTCATAGGTCCATAAATTATTGTAATGTTTATCAACAAAGATTTTGCGCTCGATCTTTTCAATTCAATTTTATGGAAAAAGGAGCAGGAAAGCATATGATTTTTTTTGGACCACTTGATAGATATAAACCTATGGATTCAGGAAAGGTATCACTGTAATTCATTGAAATTTTCCTTTAGACCAAATTTTTGGGACTTTTGTGACATGTTCACCCCCCTTTTTTGCTATATTTTGTATCTAAGAAATGCAGATTGTTGCCATGGTTACACCCAAAAGGGATTATATTTCACCCTTATGACCATTAAAAATCAAATCTATGGAAGATTTTCTTTCTACAAGTATATACATGCATAACACACATATAAAGCCTTCTTTGTTAGACAGGAGGGGAAAGAGGGTGTTTAAAAATTATGAGTGTCAATTTTAAGTTTTTTTCCTAACTGTGTATTGCTACCTTATGGCATTTGACAAAGCAAATAATTGCTTTATTTTTAGACAAACATACCACAAAACTATTGATATTTATGTTATAGATACAATTCTAAGGGAGAAACAACCTTTAGTATGACAATATATGTTAGTTTTGTTGTTTATTATCCTTAGCAACCAATATAGACATTTTGACACAAAGACTTGGTTCCGTTATAAATTGATACTTTATCGGCTACCCCTTGGAAAAGAAGATTGCGCGTTATGTAGAAACCTTAGAAGGGAACGCTTTATATTTTTTCATGCGACTAAATTAAATTTATTATTTTAGCAAGTATAAAGTCACAATTTAGCATGAATTAAGCCTAAATTTTTTCCCGCTGTTATAAATAAATTCAGTATTAACTAAATTTTAACCAAGGCTTTGGTATGGTAATACACAACAAAATTGACATTCTTAAGCTTTAAAATAGCTTTAACTTGTAAAAGTTGTCTACTGTTAAGGTTAATTTAAGTTTTTAAACAAGAAAAGACAGGGTTAGAAGGTATAGTTTTAGAAAATTGACCAAAAAAGGAGAAAATGCACTTTGACATGGCATGTTTCATAAAATCAATTTTTTGTTGCATTTCAGTGTCAACTGCTAACCTTCATAAAATATTTATTTCTGAACCGATTTACAAAACTAGCAGGCGAAAATGCTCGTTTTAACTAGTAGAAAACAGAAATCTATTTAAAGTGGAATTGGGAAAAAAAATGTCAATCCTTAAGGTAGCAATACACAGTTAGAAGTTTAGTTTCGCATTATGGCCCCTGTGAATATTTTAAATATGAAAGTTTTTGTACAATAAAATTGATTTTTAGATAATTGAAGAATAATATAGCCTTCTTAGTGGGTTTATATGAACATTTAGATTGATTTTAACATGTTTTATAGGCCATTTCTATGATTGACAGTCCGTATTTTCCTATCCGTACCGTTCATAGGTCCATAAATTATTGTAATGTTTATCAACAAAGATTTTGCGCTCGATCTTTTCAATTCAATTTTATGGAAAAAGGAGCAGGAAAGCATATGATTTTTTTTGGACCACTTGATAGATATAAACCTATGGATTCAGGAAAGGTATCACTGTAATTCATTGAAATTTTCCTTTAGACCAAATTTTTGGGACTTTTGTGACATGTTCACCCCCCTTTTTTGCTATATTTTGTATCTAAGAAATGCAGATTGTTGCCATGGTTACACCCAAAAGGGATTATATTTCACCCTTATGACCATTAAAAATCAAATCTATGGAAGATTTTCTTTCTACAAGTATATACATGCATAACACACATATAAAGCCTTCTTTGTTAGACAGGAGGGGAAAGAGGGTGTTTAAAAATTATGAGTGTCAATTTTAAGTTTTTTTCCTAACTGTGTATTGCTACCTTATGGCATTTGACAAAGCAAATAATTGCTTTATTTTTAGACAAACATACCACAAAACTATTGATATTTATGTTATAGATACAATTCTAAGGGAGAAACAATCTTTAGTATGACAATATATGTTAGTTTTGTTGTTTATTATCCTTAGCAACCAATATAGACATTTTGACACAAAGACTTGGTTCCGTTATAAATTGATACTTTATCGGCTACCCCTTGGAAAAGAAGATTGCGCGTTATGTAGAAACCTTAGAAGGGAACGCTTTATATTTTTTCATGCGACTAAATTAAATTTATTATTTTAGCAAGTATAAAGTCACAATTTAGCATGAATTAAGCCTAAATTTTTTCCCGCTGTTATAAATAAATTCAGTATTAACTAAATTTTAACCAAGGCTTTGGTATGGTAATACACAACAAAATTGACATTCTTAAGCTTTAAAATAGCTTTAACTTGTAAAAGTTGTCTACTGTTAAGGTTAATTTAAGTTTTTAAACAAGAAAAGACAGGGTTAGAAGGTATAGTTTTAGAAAATTGACCAAAAAAGGAGAAAATGCACTTTGACATGGCATGTTTCATAAAATCAATTTTTTGTTGCATTTCAGTGTCAACTGCTAACCTTCATAAAATATTTATTTCTGAACCGATTTACAAAACTAGCAGGCGAAAATGCTCGTTTTAACTAGTAGAAAACAGAAATCTATTTAAAGTGGAATTGGGAAAAAAAATGTCAATCCTTAAGGTAGCAATACACAGTTAGAAGTTTAGTTTCGCATTATGGCCCCTGTGAATATTTTAAATATGAAAGTTTTTGTACAATAAAATTGATTTTTAGATAATTGAAGAATAATATAGCCTTCTTAGTGGGTTCATATGAACATTTAGATTGATTTTAACATGTTTTATAGGCCATTTCTATGATTGACAGTCCGTATTTTCCTATCCGTACCGTTCATAGGTCCATAAATTATTGTAATGTTTATCAACAAAGATTTTGCGCTCGATCTTTTCAATTCAATTTTATGGAAAAAGGAGCAGGAAAGCATATGATTTTTTTTGGACCACTTGATAGATATAAACCTATGGATTCAGGAAAGGTATCACTGTAATTCATTGAAATTTTCCTTTAGACCAAATTTTTGGGACTTTTGTGACATGTTCACCCCCCCTTTTTTGCTATATTTTGTATCTAAGAAATGCAGATTGTTGCCATGGTTACACCCAAAAGGGATTATATTTCACCCTTATGACCATTAAAAATCAAATCTATGGAAGATTTTCTTTCTACAAGTATATACATGCATAACACACATATAAAGCCTTCTTTGTTAGACAGGAGGGGAAAGAGGGTGTTTAAAAATTATGAGTGTCAATTTTAAGTTTTTTTCCTAACTGTGTATTGCTACCTTATGGCATTTGACAAAGCAAATAATTGCTTTATTTTTAGACAAACATACCACAAAACTATTGATATTTATGTTATAGATACAATTCTAAGGGAGAAACAACCTTTAGTATGACAATATATGTTAGTTTTGTTGTTTATTATCCTTAGCAACCAATATAGACATTTTGACACAAAGACTTGGTTCCGTTATAAATTGATACTTTATCGGCTACCCCTTGGAAAAGAAGATTGCGCGTTATGTAGAAACCTTAGAAGGGAACGCTTTATATTTTTTCATGCGACTAAATTAAATTTATTATTTTAGCAAGTATAAAGTCACAATTTAGCATGAATTAAGCCTAAATTTTTTCCCGCTGTTATAAATAAATTCAGTATTAACTAAATTTTAACCAAGGCTTTGGTATGGTAATACACAACAAAATTGACATTCTTAAGCTTTAAAATAGCTTTAACTTGTAAAAGTTGTCTACTGTTAAGGTTAATTTAAGTTTTTAAACAAGAAAAGACAGGGTTAGAAGGTATAGTTTTAGAAAATTGACCAAAAAAGGAGAAAATGCACTTTGACATGGCATGTTTCATAAAATCAATTTTTTGTTGCATTTCAGTGTCAACTGCTAACCTTCATAAAATATTTATTTCTGAACCGATTTACAAAACTAGCAGGCGAAAATGCTCGTTTTAACTAGTAGAAAACAGAAATCTATTTAAAGTGGAATTGGGAAAAAAAATGTCAATCCTTATGGCATTTGACAAAGCAAATAATTGCTTTATTTTTAGACAAACATACCACAAAACTATTGATATTTATGTTATAGATACAATTCTAAGGGAGAAACAACCTTTAGTATGACAATATATGTTAGTTTTGTTGTTTATTATCCTTAGCAACCAATATAGACATTTTGACACAAAGACTTGGTTCCGTTATAAATTGATACTTTATCGGCTACCCCTTGGAAAAGAAGATTGCGCGTTATGTAGAAACCTTAGAAGGGAACGCTTTATATTTTTACATGCGACTAAATTAAATTTATTATTTTAGCAAGTATAAAGTCACAATTTAGCATGAATTAAGCCTAAATTTTTTCCCGCTGTTATAAATAAATTCAGTATTAACTAAATTTTAACCAAGGCTTTGGTATGGTAATACACAACAAAATTGACATTCTTAAGCTTTAAAATAGCTTTAACTTGTAAAAGTTGTCTACTGTTAAGGTTAATTTAAGTTTTTAAACAAGAAAAGACAGGGTTAGAAGGTATAGTTTTAGAAAATTGACCAAAAAAGGAGAAAATGCACTTTGACATGGCATGTTTCATAAAATCAATTTTTTGTTGCATTTCAGTGTCAACTGCTAACCTTCATAAAATATTTATTTCTGAACCGATTTACAAAACTAGCAGGCGAAAATGCTCGTTTTAACTAGTAGAAAACAGAAATCTATTTAAAGTGGAATTGGGAAAAAAAATGTCAATCCTTAAGGTAGCAATACACAGTTAGAAGTTTAGTTTCGCATTATGGCCCCTGTGAATATTTTAAATATGAAAGTTTTTGTACAATAAAATTGATTTTTAGATAATTGAAGAATAATATAGCCTTCTTAGTGGGTTTATATGAACATTTAGATTGATTTTAACATGTTTTATAGGCCATTTCTATGAATGACAGTCCGTATTTTCCTATCCGTACCGTTCATAGGTCCATAAATTATTGTAATGTTTATCAACAAAGATTTTGCGCTCGATCTTTTCAATTCAATTTTATGGAAAAAGGAGCAGGAAAGCATATGATTTTTTTTGGACCACTTGATAGATATAAACCTATGGATTCAGGAAAGGTATCACTGTAATTCATTGAAATTTTCCTTTAGACCAAATTTTTGGGACTTTTGTGACATGTTCACCCCCCTTTTTTGCTATATTTTGTATCTAAGAAATGCAGATTGTTGCCATGGTTACACCCAAAAGGGATTATATTTCACCCTTATGACCATTAAAAATCAAATCTATGGAAGATTTTCTTTCTACAAGTATATACATGCATAACACACATATAAAGCCTTCTTTGTTAGACAGGAGGGGAAAGAGGGTGTTTAAAAATTATGAGTGTCAATTTTAAGTTTTTTTCCTAACTGTGTATTGCTACCTTATGGCATTTGACAAAGCAAATAATTGCTTTATTTTTAGACAAACATACCACAAAACAATTGATATTTATGTTATAGATACAATTCTAAGGGAGAAACAACCTTTAGTATGACAATATATGTTAGTTTTGTTGTTTATTATCCTTAGCAACCAATATAGACATTTTGACACAAAGACTTGGTTCCGTTATAAATTGATACTTTATCGGCTACCCCTTGGAAAAGAAGATTGCGCGTTATGTAGAAACCTTAGAAGGGAACGCTTTATATTTTTTCATGCGACTAAATTAAATTTATTATTTTAGCAAGTATAAAGTCACAATTTAGCATGAATTAAGCCTAAATTTTTTCCCGCTGTTATAAATAAATTCAGTATTAACTAAATTTTAACCAAGGCTTTGGTATGGTAATACACAACAAAATTGACATTCTTAAGCTTTAAAATAGCTTTAACTTGTAAAAGTTGTCTACTGTTAAGGTTAATTTAAGTTTTTAAACAAGAAAAGACAGGGTTAGAAGGTATAGTTTTAGAAAATTGACCAAAAAAGGAGAAAATGCACTTTGACATGGCATGTTTCATAAAATCAATTTTTTGTTGCATTTCAGTGTCAACTGCTAACCTTCATAAAATATTTATTTCTGAACCGATTTACAAAACTAGCAGGCGAAAATGCTCGTTTTAACTAGTAGAAAACAGAAATCTATTTAAAGTGGAATTGGGAAAAAAAATGTCAATCCTTATGGCATTTGACAAAGCAAATAATTGCTTTATTTTTAGACAAACATACCACAAAACTATTGATATTTATGTTATAGATACAATTCTAAGGGAGAAACAGCCTTTAGTATGACAATATATGTTAGTTTTGTTGTTTATTATCCTTAGCAACCAATATAGACATTTTGACACAAAGACTTGGTTCCGTTATAAATTGATACTTTATCGGCTACCCTTTGGAAAAGAAGATTGCGCGTTATGTAGAAACCTTAGAAGGGAACGCTTTATATTTTTTCATGCGACTAAATTAAATTTATTATTTTAGCAAGTATAAAGTCACAATTTAGCATGAATTAAGCCTAAATTTTTTCCCGCTGTTATAAATAAATTCAGTATTAACTAAATTTTAACCAAGGCTTTGGTATGGTAATACACAACAAAATTGACATTCTTAAGCTTTAAAATAGCTTTAACTTGTAAAAGTTGTCTACTGTTAAGGTTAATTTAAGTTTTTAAACAAGAAAAGACAGGGTTAGAAGGTATAGTTTTAGAAAATTGACCAAAAAAGGAGAAAATGCACTTTGACATGGCATGTTTCATAAATCAATTTTTTGTTGCATTTCAGTGTCAACTGCTAACCTTCATAAAATATTTATTTCTGAACCGATTTACAAAACTAGCAGGCGAAAATGCTCGTTTTAACTAGTAGAAAACAGAAATCTATTTAAAGTGGAATTGGGAAAAAAAATGTCAATCCTTAAGGTAGCAATACACAGTTAGAAGTTTAGTTTCGCATTATGGCCCCTGTGAATATTTTAAATATGAAAGTTTTTGTACAATAAAATTGATTTTTAGATAATTGAAGAATAATATAGCCTTCTTAGTGGGTTTATATGAACATTTAGATTGATTTTAACATGTTTTATAGGCCATTTCCATGATTGACAGTCCGTATTTTCCTATCCGTACCGTTCATAGGTCCATAAATTATTGTAATGTTTATCAACAAAGATTTTGCGCTCGATCTTTTCAATTCAATTTTATGGAAAAAGGAGCAGGAAAGCATATGATTTTTTTTGGACCACTTGATAGATATAAACCTATGGATTCAGGAAAGGTATCACTGTAATTCATTGAAATTTTCCTTTAGACCAAATTTTTGGGACTTTTGTGACATGTTAACCCCCCTTTTTTGCTATATTTTGTATCTAAGAAATGCAGATTGTTGCCATGGTTACACCCAAAAGGGATTATATTTCACCCTTATGACCATTAAAAATCAAATCTATGGAAGATTTTCTTTCTACAAGTATATACATGCATAACACACATATAAAGCCTTCTTTGTTAGACAGGAGGGGAAAGAGGGTGTTTAAAAATTATGAGTGTCAATTTTAAGTTTTTTTCCTAACTGTGTATTGCTACCTTATGGCATTTGACAAAGCAAATAATTGCTTTATTTTTAGACAAACATACCACAAAACTATTGATATTTATGTTATAGATACAATTCTAAGGGAGAAACAACCTTTAGTATGACAATATATGTTAGTTTTGTTGTTTATTATCCTTAGCAACCAATATAGACATTTTGACACAAAGACTTGGTTCCGTTATAAATTGATACTTTATCGGCTACCCCTTGGAAAAGAAGATTGCGCGTTATGTAGAAACCTTAGAAGGGAACGCTTTATATTTTTTCATGCGACTAAATTAAATTTATTATTTTAGCAAGTATAAAGTCACAATTTAGCATGAATTAAGCCTAAATTTTTTCCCGCTGTTATAAATAAATTCAGTATTAACTAAATTTTAACCAAGGCTTTGGTATGGTAATACACAACAAAATTGACATTCTTAAGCTTTAAAATAGCTTTAACTTGTAAAAGTTGTCTACTGTTAAGGTTAATTTAAGTTTTTAAACAAGAAAAGACAGGGTTAGAAGGTATAGTTTTAGAAAATTGACCAAAAAAGGAGAAAATGCACTTTGACATGGCATGTTTCATAAAATCAATTTTTTGTTGCATTTCAGTGTCAACTGCTAACCTTCATAAAATATTTATTTCTGAACCGATTTACAAAACTAGCAGGCGAAAATGCTCGTTTTAACTAGTAGAAAACAGAAATCTATTTAAAGTGGAATTGGGAAAAAAAATGTCAATCCTTTTATGGCATTTGACAAAGCAAATAATTGCTTTATTTTTAGACAAACATACCACAAAACTATTGATATTTATGTTATAGATACAATTCTAAGGGAGAAACAACCTTTAGTATGACAATATATGTTAGTTTTGTTGTTTATTATCTTTAGCAACCAATATAGACATTTTGACACAAAGACTTGGTTCCGTTATAAATTGATACTTTATCGGCTACCCCTTGGAAAAGAAGATTGCGCGTTATGTAGAAACCTTAGAAGGGAACGCTTTATATTTTTTCATGCGACTAAATTAAATTTATTATTTTAGCAAGTATAAAGTCACAATTTAGCATGAATTAAGCCTAAATTTTTTCCCGCTGTTATAAATAAATTCAGTATTAACTAAATTTTAACCAAGGCTTTGGTATGGTAATACACAACAAAATTGACATTCTTAAGCTTTAAAATAGCTTTAACTTGTAAAAGTTGTCTACTGTTAAGGTTAATTTAAGTTTTTAAACAAGAAAAGACAGGGTTAGAAGGTATAGTTTTAGAAAATTGACCAAAAAAGGAGAAAATGCACTTTGACATGGCATGTTTCATAAAATCAATTTTTTGTTGCATTTCAGTGTCAACTGCTAACCTTCATAAAATATTTATTTCTGAACCGATTTACAAAACTAGCAGGCGAAAATGCTCGTTTTAACTAGTAGAAAACAGAAATCTATTTAAAGTGGAATTGGGAAAAAAAATGTCAATCCTTAAGGTAGCAATACACAGTTAGAAGTTTAGTTTCGCATTATGGCCCCTGTGAATATTTTAAATATGAAAGTTTTTGTACAATAAAATTGATTTTTAGATAATTGAAGAATAATATAGCCTTCTTAGTGGGTTTATATGAACATTTAGATTGATTTTAACATGTTTTATAGGCCATTTCTATGATTGACAGTCCGTATTTTCCTATCCGTACCGTTCATAGGTCCATAAATTATTGTAATGTTTATCAACAAAGATTTTGCGCTCGATCTTTTCAATTCAATTTTATGGAAAAAGGAGCAGGAAAGCATATGATTTTTTTTGGACCACTTGATAGATATAAACCTATGGATTCAGGAAAGGTATCACTGTAATTCATTGAAATTTTCCTTTAGACCAAATTTTTGGGACTTTTGTGACATGTTCACCCCCCTTTTTTGCTATATTTTGTATCTAAGAAATGCAGATTGTTGCCATGGTTACACCCAAAAGGGATTATATTTCACCCTTATGACCATTAAAAATCAAATCTATGGAAGATTTTCTTTCTACAAGTATATACATGCATAACACACATATAAAGCCTTCTTTGTTAGACAGGAGGGGAAAGAGGGTGTTTAAAAATTATGAGTGTCAATTTTAAGTTTTTTTCCTAACTGTGTATTGCTACCTTATGGCATTTGACAAAGCAAATAATTGCTTTATTTTTAGACAAACATACCACAAAACTATTGATATTTATGTTATAGATACAATTCTAAGGGAGAAACAACCTTTAGTATGACAATATATGTTAGTTTTGTTGTTTATTATCCTTAGCAACCAATATAGACATTTTGACACAAAGACTTGGTTCCGTTATAAATTGATACTTTATCGGCTACCCCTTGGAAAAGAAGATTGCGCGTTATGTAGAAACCTTAGAAGGGAACGCTTTATATTTTTTCATGCGACTAAATTAAATTTATTATTTTAGCAAGTATAAAGTCACAATTTAGCATGAATTAAGCCTAAATTTTTTCCCGCTGTTATAAATAAATTCAGTATTAACTAAATTTTAACCAAGGCTTTGGTATGGTAATACACAACAAAATTGACATTCTTAAGCTTTAAAATAGCTTTAACTTGTAAAAGTTGTCTACTGTTAAGGTTAATTTAAGTTTTTAAACAAGAAAAGACAGGGTTAGAAGGTATAGTTTTAGAAAATTGACCAAAAAAGGAGAAAATGCACTTTGACATGGCATGTTTCATAAAATCAATTTTTTGTTGCATTTCAGTGTCAACTGCTAACCTTCATAAAATATTTATTTCTGAACCGATTTACAAAACTAGCAGGCGAAAATGCTCGTTTTAACTAGTAGAAAACAGAAATCTATTTAAAGTGGAATTGGGAAAAAAAATGTCAATCCTTAAGGTAGCAATACACAGTTAGAAGTTTAGTTTCGCATTATGGCCCCTGTGAATATTTTAAATATGAAAGTTTTTGTACAATAAAATTGATTTTTAGATAATTGAAGAATAATATAGCCTTCTTAGTGGGTTTATATGAACATTTAGATTGATTTTAACATGTTTTATAGGCCATTTCTATGATTGACAGTCCGTATTTTCCTATCCGTACCGTTCATAGGTCCATAAATTATTGTAATGTTTATCAACAAAGATTTTGCGCTCGATCTTTTCAATTCAATTTTATGGAAAAAGGAGCAGGAAAGCATATGATTTTTTTTGGACCACTTGATAGATATAAACCTATGGATTCAGGAAAGGTATCACTGTAATTCATTGAAATTTTCCTTTAGACCAAATTTTTGGGACTTTTGTGACATGTTCACCCCCCTTTTTTGCTATATTTTGTATCTAAGAAATGCAGATTGTTGCCATGGTTACACCCAAAAGGGATTATATTTCACCCTTATGACCATTAAAAATCAAATCTATGGAAGATTTTCTTTCTACAAGTATATACATGCATAACACACATATAAAGCCTTCTTTGTTAGACAGGAGGGGAAAGAGGGTGTTTAAAAATTATGAGTGTCAATTTTAAGTTTTTTTCCTAACTGTGTATTGCTACCATAATTATGGCATTTGACAAAGCAAATAATTGCTTTATTTTTAGACAAACATACCACAAAACTATTGATATTTATGTTATAGATACAATTCTAAGGGAGAAACAACCTTTAGTATGACAATATATGTTAGTTTTGTTGTTTATTATCCTTAGCAACCAATATAGACATTTTGACACAAAGACTTGGTTCCGTTATAAATTGATACTTTATCGGCTACCCCTTGGAAAAGAAGATTGCGCGTTATGTAGAAACCTTAGAAGGGAACGCTTTATATTTTTTCATGCGACTAAATTAAATTTATTATTTTAGCAAGTATAAAGTCACAATTTAGCATGAATTAAGCCTAAATTTTTTCCCGCTGTTATAAATAAATTCAGTATTAACTAAATTTTAACCAAGGCTTTGGTATGGTAATACACAACAAAATTGACATTCTTAAGCTTTAAAATAGCTTTAACTTGTAAAAGTTGTCTACTGTTAAGGTTAATTTAAGTTTTTAAACAAGAAAAGACAGGGTTAGAAGGTATAGTTTTAGAAAATTGACCAAAAAAGGAGAAAATGCACTTTGACATGGCATGTTTCATAAAATCAATTTTTTGTTGCATTTCAGTGTCAACTGCTAACCTTCATAAAATATTTATTTCTGAACCGATTTACAAAACTAGCAGGCGAAAATGCTCGTTTTAACTAGTAGAAAACAGAAATCTATTTAAAGTGGAATTGGGAAAAAAAATGTCAATCCTTAAGGTAGCAATACACAGTTAGAAGTTTAGTTTCGCATTATGGCCCCTGTGAATATTTTAAATATGAAAGTTTTTGTACAATAAAATTGATTTTTAGATAATTGAAGAATAATATAGCCTTCTTAGTGGGTTTATATGAACATTTAGATTGATTTTAACATGTTTTATAGGCCATTTCTATGATTGACAGTCCGTATTTTCCTATCCGTACCGTTCATAGGTCCATAAATTATTGTAATGTTTATCAACAAAGATTTTGCGCTCGATCTTTTCAATTCAATTTTATGGAAAAAGGAGCAGGAAAGCATATGATTTTTTTTGGACCACTTGATAGATATAAACCTATGGATTCAGGAAAGGTATCACTGTAATTCATTGAAATTTTCCTTTAGACCAAATTTTTGGGACTTTTGTGACATGTTCACCCCCCTTTTTTGCTATATTTTGTATCTAAGAAATGCAGATTGTTGCCATGGTTACACCCAAAAGGGATTATATTTCACCCTTATGACCATTAAAAATCAAATCTATGGAAGATTTTCTTTCTACAAGTATATACATGCATAACACACATATAAAGCCTTCTTTGTTAGACAGGAGGGGAAAGAGGGTGTTTAAAAATTATGAGTGTCAATTTTAAGTTTTTTTCCTAACTGTGTATTGCTACCTTATGGCATTTGACAAAGCAAATAATTGCTTTATTTTTAGACAAACATACCACAAAACTATTGATATTTATGTTATAGATACAATTATAAGGGAGAAACAACCTTTAGTATGACAATATATGTTAGTTTTGTTGTTTATTATCCTTAGCAACCAATATAGACATTTTGACACAAAGACTTGGTTCCGTTATAAATTGATACTTTATCGGCTACCCCTTGGAAAAGAAGATTGCGCGTTATGTAGAAACCTTAGAAGGGAACGCTTTATATTTTTTCATGCGACTAAATTAAATTTATTATTTTAGCAAGTATAAAGTCACAATTTAGCATGAATTAAGCCTAAATTTTTTCCCGCTGTTATAAATAAATTCAGTATTAACTAAATTTTAACCAAGGCTTTGGTATGGTAATACACAACAAAATTGACATTCTTAAGCTTTAAAATAGCTTTAACTTGTAAAAGTTGTCTACTGTTAAGGTTAATTTAAGTTTTTAAACAAGAAAAGACAGGGTTAGAAGGTATAGTTTTAGAAAATTGACCAAAAAAGGAGAAAATGCACTTTGACATGGCATGTTTCATAAAATCAATTTTTTGTTGCATTTCAGTGTCAACTGCTAACCTTCATAAAATATTTATTTCTGAACCGATTTACAAAACTAGCAGGCGAAAATGCTCGTTTTAACTAGTAGAAAACAGAAATCTATTTAAAGTGGAATTGGGAAAAAAAATGTCAATCCTTAAGGTAGCAATACACAGTTAGAAGTTTAGTTTCGCATTATGGCCCCTGTGAATATTTTAAATATGAAAGTTTTTGTACAATAAAATTGATTTTTAGATAAGTGAAGAATAATATAGCCTTCTTAGTGGGTTTATATGAACATTTAGATTGATTTTAACATGTTTTATAGGCCATTTCTATGATTGACAGTCCGTATTTTCCTATCCGTACCGTTCATAGGTCCATAAATTATTGTAATGTTTATCAACAAAGATTTTGCGCTCGATCTTTTCAATTCAATTTTATGGAAAAAGGAGCAGGAAAGCATATGATTTTTTTTGGACCACTTGATAGATATAAACCTATGGATTCAGGAAAGGTATCACTGTAATTCATTGAAATTTTCCTTTAGACCAAATTTTTGGGACTTTTGTGACATGTTCACCCCCCTTTTTTGCTATATTTTGTATCTAAGAAATGCAGATTGTTGCCATGGTTACACCCAAAAGGGATTATATTTCACCCTTATGA
Source organism: Mytilus trossulus (assembly GCF_036588685.1). Lineage (NCBI taxonomy): Eukaryota > Metazoa > Mollusca > Bivalvia > Mytilida > Mytilidae > Mytilus > Mytilus trossulus. Next base: position 88,104,645 of record NC_086377.1, on the reverse strand, counting down.
CCATTAAAAATCAAATCTATGGAAGATTTTCTTTCTACAAGTATATACATGCATAACACACATATAAAGCCTTCTTTGTTAGACAGGAGGGGAAAGAGGGTGTTTAAAAATTATGAGTGTCAATTTTAAGTTTTTTTCCTAACTGTGTATTGCTACCTTATGGCATTTGACAAAGCAAATAATTGCTTTATTTTTAGACAAACATACCACAAAACTATTGATATTTATGTTATAGATACAATTCTAAGGGAGAAACAACCTTTAGTATGACAATATATGTTAGTTTTGTTGTTTATTATCCTTAGCAACCAATATAGACATTTTGACACAAAGACTTGGTTCCGTTATAAATTGATACTTTATCGGCTACCCCTTGGAAAAGAAGATTGCGCGTTATGTAGAAACCTTAGAAGGGAACGCTTTATATTTTTTCATGCGACTAAATTAAATTTATTATTTTAGCAAGTATAAAGTCACAATTTAGCATGAATTAAGCCTAAATTTTTTCCCGCTGTTATAAATAAATTCAGTATTAACTAAATTTTAACCAAGGCTTTGGTATGGTAATACACAACAAAATTGACATTCTTAAGCTTTAAAATAGCTTTAACTTGTAAAAGTTGTCTACTGTTAAGGTTAATTTAAGTTTTTAAACAAGAAAAGACAGGGTTAGAAGGTATAGTTTTAGAAAATTGACCAAAAAAGGAGAAAATGCACTTTGACATGGCATGTTTCATAAAATCAATTTTTTGTTGCATTTCAGTGTCAACTGCTAACCTTCATAAAATATTTATTTCTGAACCGATTTACAAAACTAGCAGGCGAAAATGCTCGTTTTAACTAGTAGAAAACAGAAATCTATTTAAAGTGGAATTGGGAAAAAAAATGTCAATCCTTAAGGTAGCAATACACAGTTAGAAGTTTAGTTTCGCATTATGGCCCCTGTGAATATTTAAAATATGAAAGTTTTTGTACAATAAAATTGATTTTTAGATAATTGAAGAATAATATAGCCTTCTTAGTGGGTTTATATGAACATTTAGATTGATTTTAACATGTTTTATAGGCCATTTCTATGATTGACAGTCCGTATTTTCCTATCCGTACCGTTCATAGGTCCATAAATTATTGTAATGTTTATCAACAAAGATTTTGCGCTCGATCTTTTCAATTCAATTTTATGGAAAAAGGAGCAGGAAAGCATATGATTTTTTTTGGACCACTTGATAGATATAAACCTATGGATTCAGGAAAGGTATCACTGTAATTCATTGAAATTTTCCTTTAGACCAAATTTTTGGGACTTTTGTGACATGTTCACCCCCCTTTTTTGCTATATTTTGTATCTAAGAAATGCAGATTGTTGCCATGGTTACACCCAAAAGGGATTATATTTCACCCTTATGACCATTAAAAATCAAATATATGGAAGATTTTCTTTCTACAAGTATATACATGCATAACACACATATAAAGCCTTCTTTGTTAGACAGGAGGGGAAAGAGGGTGTTTAAAAATTATGAGTGTCAATTTTAAGTTTTTTTCCTAACTGTGTATTGCTACCTTATGCCATTTGACAAAGCAAATAATTGCTTTATTTTTAGACAAACATACCACAAAACTATTGATATTTATGTTATAGATACAATTATAAGGGAGAAACAACCTTTAGTATGACAATATATGTTAGTTTTGTTGTTTATTATCCTTAGCAACCAATATAGACATTTTGACACAAAGACTTGGTTCCGTTATAAATTGATACTTTATCGGCTACCCCTTGGAAAAGAAGATTGCGCGTTATGTAGAAACCTTAGAAGGGAACGCTTTATATTTTTTCATGCGACTAAATTAAATTTATTATTTTAGCAAGTATAAAGTCACAATTTAGCATGAATTAAGCCTAAATTTTTTCCCGCTGTTATAAATAAATTCAGTATTAACTAAATTTTAACCAAGGCTTTGGTATGGTAATACACAACAAAATTGACATTCTTAAGCTTTAAAATAGCTTTAACTTGTAAAAGTTGTCTACTGTTAAGGTTAATTTAAGTTTTTAAACAAGAAAAGACAGGGTTAGAAGGTATAGTTTTAGAAAATTGACCAAAAAAGGAGAAAATGCACTTTGACATGGCATGTTTCATAAAATCAATTTTTTGTTGCATTTCAGTGTCAACTGCTAACCTTCATAAAATATTTATTTCTGAACCGATTTACAAAACTAGCAGGCGAAAATGCTCGTTTTAACTAGTAGAAAACAGAAATCTATTTAAAGTGGAATTGGGAAAAAAAATGTCAATCCTTAAGGTAGCAATACACAGTTAGAAGTTTAGTTTCGCATTATGGCCCCTGTGAATATTTTAAATATGAAAGTTTTTGTACAATAAAATTGATTTTTAGATAATTGAAGAATAATATAGCCTTCTTAGTGGGTTTATATGAACATTTAGATTGATTTTAACATGTTTTATAGGCCATTTCTATGATTGACAGTCCGTATTTTCCTATCCGTACCGTTCATAGGTCCATAAATTATTGTAATGTTTATCAACAAAGATTTTGCGCTCGATCTTTTCAATTCAATTTTATGGAAAAAGGAGCAGGAAAGCATATGATTTTTTTTGGACCACTTGATAGATATAAACCTATGGATTCAGGAAAGGTATCACTGTAATTCATTGAAATTTTCCTTTAGACCAAATTTTTGGGACTTTTGTGACATGTTCACCCCCCTTTTTTGCTATATTTTGTATCTAAGAAATGCAGATTGTTGCCATGGTTACACCCAAAAGGGATTATATTTCACCCTTATGACCATTAAAAATCAAATCTATGGAAGATTTTCTTTCTACAAGTATATACATGCATAACACACATATAAAGCCTTCTTTGTTAGACAGGAGGGGAAAGAGGGTGTTTAAAAATTATGAGTGTCAATTTTAAGTTTTTTTCCTAACTGTGTATTGCTACCTTATGGCATTTGACAAAGCAAATAATTGCTTTATTTTTAGACAAACATACCACAAAACTATTGATATTTATGTTATAGATACAATTATAAGGGAGAAACAACCTTTAGTATGACAATATATGTTAGTTTTGTTGTTTATTATCCTTAGCAACCAATATAGACATTTTGACACAAAGACTTGGTTCCGTTATAAATTGATACTTTATCGGCTACCCCTTGGAAAAGAAGATTGCGCGTTATGTAGAAACCTTAGAAGGGAACGCTTTATATTTTTTCATGCGACTAAATTAAATTTATTATTTTAGCAAGTATAAAGTCACAATTTAGCATGAATTAAGCCTAAATTTTTTCCCGCTGTTATAAATAAATTCAGTATTAACTAAATTTTAACCAAGGCTTTGGTATGGTAATACACAACAAAATTGACATTCTTAAGCTTTAAAATAGCTTTAACTTGTAAAAGTTGTCTACTGTTAAGGTTAATTTAAGTTTTTAAACAAGAAAAGACAGGGTTAGAAGGTATAGTTTTAGAAAATTGACCAAAAAAGGAGAAAATGCACTTTGACATGGCATGTTTCATAAAATCAATTTTTTGTTGCATTTCAGTGTCAACTGCTAACCTTCATAAAATATTTATTTCTGAACCGATTTACAAAACTAGCAGGCGAAAATGCTCGTTTTAACTAGTAGAAAACAGAAATCTATTTAAAGTGGAATTGGGAAAAAAAATGTCAATCCTTAAGGTAGCAATACACAGTTAGAAGTTTAGTTTCGCATTATGGCCCCTGTGAATATTTTAAATATGAAAGTTTTTGTACAATAAAATTGATTTTTAGATAATTGAAGAATAATATAGCCTTCTTAGTGGGTTTATATGAACATTTAGATTGATTTTAACATGTTTTATAGGCCATTTCTATGATTGACAGTCCGTATTTTCCTATCCGTACCGTTCATAGGTCCATAAATTATTGTAATGTTTATCAACAAAGATTTTGCGCTCGATCTTTTCAATTCAATTTTATGGAAAAAGGAGCAGGAAAGCATATGATTTTTTTTGGACCACTTGATAGATATAAACCTATGGATTCAGGAAAGGTATCACTGTAATTCATTGAAATTTTCCTTTAGACCAAATTTTTGGGACTTTTGTGACATGTTCACCCCCCTTTTTTGCTATATTTTGTATCTAAGAAATGCAGATTGTTGCCATGGTTACACCCAAAAGGGATTATATTTCACCCTTATGACCATTAAAAATCAAATCTATGGAAGATTTTCTTTCTACAAGTATATACATGCATAACACACATATAAAGCCTTCTTTGTTAGACAGGAGGGGAAAGAGGGTGTTTAAAAATTATGAGTGTCAATTTTAAGTTTTTTTCCTAACTGTGTATTGCTACCATAAGGCATTTGACAAAGCAAATAATTGCTTTATTTTTAGACAAACATACCACAAAACTATTGATATTTATGTTATAGATACAATTATAAGGGAGAAACAACCTTTAGTATGACAATATATGTTAGTTTTGTTGTTTATTATCCTTAGCAACCAATATAGACATTTTGACACAAAGACTTGGTTCCGTTATAAATTGATACTTTATCGGCTACCCCTTGGAAAAGAAGATTGCGCGTTATGTAGAAACCTTAGAAGGGAACGCTTTATATTTTTTCATGCGACTAAATTAAATTTATTATTTTAGCAAGTATAAAGTCACAATTTAGCATGAATTAAGCCTAAATTTTTTCCCGCTGTTATAAATAAATTCAGTATTAACTAAATTTTAACCAAGGCTTTGGTATGGTAATACACAACAAAATTGACATTCTTAAGCTTTAAAATAGCTTTAACTTGTAAAAGTTGTCTACTGTTAAGGTTAATTTAAGTTTTTAAACAAGAAAAGACAGGGTTAGAAGGTATAGTTTTAGAAAATTGACCAAAAAAGGAGAAAATGCACTTTCACATGGCATGTTTCATAAAATCAATTTTTTGTTGCATTTCAGTGTCAACTGCTAACCTTCATAAAATATTTATTTCTGAACCGATTTACAAAACTAGCAGGCGAAAATGCTCGTTTTAACTAGTAGAAAACAGAAATCTATTTAAAGTGGAATTGGGAAAAAAAATGTCAATCCTTAAGGTAGCAATACACAGTTAGAAGTTTAGTTTCGCATTATGGCCCCTGTGAATATTTTAAATATGAAAGTTTTTGTACAATAAAATTGATTTTTAGATAATTGAAGAATAATATAGCCTTCTTAGTGGGTTTATATGAACATTTAGATTGATTTTAACATGTTTTATAGGCCATTTCTATGATTGACAGTCCGTATTTTCCTATCCGTACCGTTCATAGGTCCATAAATTATTGTAATGTTTATCAACAAAGATTTTGCGCTCGATCTTTTCAATTCAATTTTATGGAAAAAGGAGCAGGAAAGCATATGATTTTTTTTGGACCACTTGATAGATATAAACCTATGGATTCAGGAAAGGTATCACTGTAATTCATTGAAATTTTCCTTTAGACCAAATTTTTGGGACTTTTGTGACATGTTCACCCCCCTTTTTTGCTATATTTTGTATCTAAGAAATGCAGATTGTTGCCATGGTTACACCCAAAAGGGATTATATTTCACCCTTATGACCATTAAAAATCAAATCTATGGAAGATTTTCTTTCTACAAGTATATACATGCATAACACACATATAAAGCCTTCTTTGTTAGACAGGAGGGGAAAGAGGGTGTTTAAAAATTATGAGTGTCAATTTTAAGTTTTTTTCCTAACTGTGTATTGCTACCTTATGGCATTTGACAAAGCAAATAATTGCTTTATTTTTAGACAAACATACCACAAAACTATTGATATTTATGTTATAGATACAATTATAAGGGAGAAACAACCTTTAGTATGACAATATATGTTAGTTTTGTTGTTTATTATCCTTAGCAACCAATATAGACATTTTGACACAAAGACTTGGTTCCGTTATAAATTGATACTTTATCGGCTACCCCTTGGAAAAGAAGATTGCGCGTTATGTAGAAACCTTAGAAGGGAACGCTTTATATTTTTTCATGCGACTAAATTAAATTTATTATTTTAGCAAGTATAAAGTCACAATTTAGCATGAATTAAGCCTAAATTTTTTCCCGCTGTTATAAATAAATTCAGTATTAACTAAATTTTAACCAAGGCTTTGGTATGGTAATACACAACAAAATTGACATTCTTAAGCTTTAAAATAGCTTTAACTTGTAAAAGTTGTCTACTGTTAAGGTTAATTTAAGTTTTTAAACAAGAAAAGACAGGGTTAGAAGGTATAGTTTTAGAAAATTGACCAAAAAAGGAGAAAATGCACTTTGACATGGCATGTTTCATAAAATCAATTTTTTGTTGCATTTCAGTGTCAACTGCTAACCTTCATAAAATATTTATTTCTGAACCGATTTACAAAACTAGCAGGCGAAAATGCTCGTTTTAACTAGTAGAAAACAGAAATCTATTTAAAGTGGAATTGGGAAAAAAAATGTCAATCCTTAAGGTAGCAATACACAGTTAGAAGTTTAGTTTCGCATTATGGCCCCTGTGAATATTTTAAATATGAAAGTTTTTGTACAATAAAATTGATTTTTAGATAATTGAAGAATAATATAGCCTTCTTAGTGGGTTTATATGAACATTTAGATTGATTTTAACATGTTTTATAGGCCATTTCTATGATTGACAGTCCGTATTTTCCTATCCGTACCGTTCATAGGTCCATAAATTATTGTAATGTTTATCAACAAAGATTTTGCGCTCGATCTTTTCAATTCAATTTTATGGAAAAAGGAGCAGGAAAGCATATGATTTTTTTTGGACCACTTGATAGATATAAACCTATGGATTCAGGAAAGGTATCACTGTAATTCATTGAAATTTTCCTTTAGACCAAATTTTTGGGACTTTTGTGACATGTTCACCCCCTTTTTTGCTATATTTTGTATCTAAGAAATGCAGATTGTTGCCATGGTTACACCCAAAAGGGATTATATTTCACCCTTATGACCATTAAAAATCAAATCTATGGAAGATTTTCTTTCTACAAGTATATACATGCATAACACACATATAAAGCCTTCTTTGTTAGACAGGAGGGGAAAGAGGGTGTTTAAAAATTATGAGTGTCAATTTTAAGTTTTTTTCCTAACTGTGTATTGCTACCATAAGGCATTTGACAAAGCAAATAATTGCTTTATTTTTAGACAAACATACCACAAAACTATTGATATTTATGTTATAGATACAATTATAAGGGAGAAACAACCTTTAGTATGACAATATATGTTAGTTTTGTTGTTTATTATCCTTAGCAACCAATATAGACATTTTGACACAAAGACTTGGTTCCGTTATAAATTGATACTTTATCGGCTACCCCTTGGAAAAGAAGATTGCGCGTTATGTAGAAACCTTAGAAGGGAACGCTTTATATTTTTTCATGCGACTAAATTAAATTTATTATTTTAGCAAGTATAAAGTCACAATTTAGCATGAATTAAGCCTAAATTTTTTCCCGCTGTTATAAATAAATTCAGTATTAACTAAATTTTAACCAAGGCTTTGGTATGGTAATACACAACAAAATTGACATTCTTAAGCTTTAAAATAGCTTTAACTTGTAAAAGTTGTCTACTGTTAAGGTTAATTTAAGTTTTTAAACAAGAAAAGACAGGGTTAGAAGGTATAGTTTTAGAAAATTGACCAAAAAAGGAGAAAATGCACTTTGACATGGCATGTTTCATAAAATCAATTTTTTGTTGCATTTCAGTGTCAACTGCTAACCTTCATAAAATATTTATTTCTGAACCGATTTACAAAACTAGCAGGCGAAAATGCTCGTTTTAACTAGTAGAAAACAGAAATCTATTTAAAGTGGAATTGGGAAAAAAAATGTCAATCCTTAAGGTAGCAATACACAGTTAGAAGTTTAGTTTCGCATTATGGCCCCTGTGAATATTTTAAATATGAAAGTTTTTGTACAATAAAATTGATTTTTAGATAATTGAAGAATAATATAGCCTTCTTAGTGGGTTTATATGAACATTTAGATTGATTTTAACATGTTTTATAGGCCATTTCTATGATTGACAGTCCGTATTTTCCTATCCGTACCGTTCATAGGTCCATAAATTATTGTAATGTTTATCAACAAAGATTTTGCGCTCGATCTTTTCAATTCAATTTTATGGAAAAAGGAGCAGGAAAGCATATGATTTTTTTTGGACCACTTGATAGATATAAACCTATGGATTCAGGAAAGGTATCACTGTAATTCATTGAAATTTTCCTTTAGACCAAATTTTTGGGACTTTTGTGACATGTTCACCCCCCTTTTTTGCTATATTTTGTATCTAAGAAATGCAGATTGTTGCCATGGTTACACCCAAAAGGGATTATATTTCACCCTTATGACCATTAAAAATCAAATCTATGGAAGATTTTCTTTCTACAAGTATATACATGCATAACACACATATAAAGCCTTCTTTGTTAGACAGGAGGGGAAAGAGGGTGTTTAAAAATTATGAGTGTCAATTTTAAGTTTTTTTCCTAACTGTGTATTGCTACCTTATGGCATTTGACAAAGCAAATAATTGCTTTATTTTTAGACAAACATACCACAAAACTATTGATATTTATGTTATAGATACAATTCTAAGGGAGAAACAACCTTTAGTATGACAATATATGTTAGTTTTGTTGTTTATTATCCTTAGCAACCAATATAGACATTTTGACACAAAGACTTGGTTCCGTTATAAATTGATACTTTATCGGCTACCCCTTGGAAAAGAAGATTGCGCGTTATGTAGAAACCTTAGAAGGGAACGCTTTATATTTTTTCATGCGACTAAATTAAATTTATTATTTTAGCAAGTATAAAGTCACAATTTAGCATGAATTAAGCCTAAATTTTTTCCCGCTGTTATAAATAAATTCAGTATTAACTAAATTTTAACCAAGGCTTTGGTATGGTAATACACAACAAAATTGACATTCTTAAGCTTTAAAATAGCTTTAACTTGTAAAAGTTGTCTACTGTTAAGGTTAATTTAAGTTTTTAAACAAGAAAAGACAGGGTTAGAAGGTATAGTTTTAGAAAATTGACCAAAAAAGGAGAAAATGCACTTTGACATGGCATGTTTCATAAAATCAATTTTTTGTTGCATTTCAGTGTCAACTGCTAACCTTCATAAAATATTTATTTCTGAACCGATTTACAAAACTAGCAGGCGAAAATGCTCGTTTTAACTAGTAGAAAACAGAAATCTATTTAAAGTGGAATTGGGAAAAAAAATGTCAATCCTTAAGGTAGCAATACACAGTTAGAAGTTTAGTTTCGCATTATGGCCCCTGTGAATATTTTAAATATGAAAGTTTTTGTACAATAAAATTGATTTTTAGATAATTGAAGAATAATATAGCCTTCTTAGTGGGTTTATATGAACATTTAGATTGATTTTAACATGTTTTATAGGCCATTTCTATGATTGACAGTCCGTATTTTCCTATCCGTACCGTTCATAGGTCCATAAATTATTGTAATGTTTATCAACAAAGATTTTGCGCTCGATCTTTTCAATTCAATTTTATGGAAAAAGGAGCAGGAAAGCATATGATTTTTTTTGGACCACTTGATAGATATAAACCTATGGATTCAGGAAAGGTATCACTGTAATTCATTGAAATTTTCCTTTAGACCAAATTTTTGGGACTTTTGTGACATGTTCACCCCCCTTTTTTGCTATATTTTGTATCTAAGAAATGCAGATTGTTGCCATGGTTACACCCAAAAGGGATTATATTTCACCCTTATGACCATTAAAAATCAAATCTATGGAAGATTTTCTTTCTACAAGTATATACATGCATAACACACATATAAAGCCTTCTTTGTTAGACAGGAGGGGAAAAAGGGTGTTTAAAAATTATGAGTGTCAATTTTAAGTTTTTTTCCTAACTGTGTATTGCTACCTTATGGCATTTGACAAAGCAAATAATTGCTTTATTTTTAGACAAACATACCACAAAACTATTGATATTTATGTTATAGATACAATTATAAGGGAGAAACAACCTTTAGTATGACAATATATGTTAGTTTTGTTGTTTATTATCCTTAGCAACCAATATAGACATTTTGACACAAAGACTTGGTTCCGTTATAAATTGATACTTTATCGGCTACCCCTTGGAAAAGAAGATTGCGCGTTATGTAGAAACCTTAGAAGGGAACGCTTTATATTTTTTCATGCGACTAAATTAAATTTATTATTTTAGCAAGTATAAAGTCACAATTTAGCATGAATTAAGCCTAAATTTTTTCCCGCTGTTATAAATAGATTCAGTATTAACTAAATTTTAACCAAGGCTTTGGTATGGTAATACACAACAAAATTGACATTCTTAAGCTTTAAAATAGCTTTAACTTGTAAAAGTTGTCTACTGTTAAGGTTAATTTAAGTTTTTAAACAAGAAAAGACAGGGTTAGAAGGTATAGTTTTAGAAAATTGACCAAAAAAGGAGAAAATGCACTTTGACATGGCATGTTTCATAAAATCAATTTTTTGTTGCATTTCAGTGTCAACTGCTAACCTTCATAAAATATTTATTTCTGAACCGATTTACAAAACTAGCAGGCGAAAATGCTCGTTTTAACTAGTAGAAAACAGAAATCTATTTAAAGTGGAATTGGGAAAAAAAATGTCAATCCTTAAGGTAGCAATACACAGTTAGAAGTTTAGTTTCGCATTATGGCCCCTGTGAATATTTTAAATATGAAAGTTTTTGTACAATAAAATTGATTTTTAGATAATTGAAGAATAATATAGCCTTCTTAGTGGGTTTATATGAACATTTAGATTGATTTTAACATGTTTTATAGGCCATTTCTATGATTGACAGTCCGTATTTTCCTATCCGTACCGTTCATAGGTCCATAAATTATTGTAATGTTTATCAACAAAGATTTTGCGCTCGATCTTTTCAATTCAATTTTATGGAAAAAGGAGCAGGAAAGCATATGATTTTTTTTGGACCACTTGATAGATATAAACCTATGGATTCAGGAAAGGTATCACTGTAATTCATTGAAATTTTCCTTTAGACCAAATTTTTGGGACTTTTGTGACATGTTCACCCCCCTTTTTTGCTATATTTTGTATCTAAGAAATGCAGATTGTTGCCATGGTTACACCCAAAAGGGATTATATTTCACCCTTATGACCATTAAAAATCAAATCTATGGAAGATTTTCTTTCTACAAGTATATACATGCATAACACACATATAAAGCCTTCTTTGTTAGACAGGAGGGGAAAGAGGGTGTTTAAAAATTATGAGTGTCAATTTTAAGTTTTTTTCCTAACTGTGTATTGCTACCTTATGGCATTTGACAAAGCAAATAATTGCTTTATTTTTAGACAAACATACCACAAAACTATTGATATTTATGTTATAGATACAATTCTAAGGGAGAAACAACCTTTAGTATGACAATATATGTTAGTTTTGTTGTTTATTATCCTTAGCAACCAATATAGACATTTTGACACAAAGACTTGGTTCCGTTATAAATTGATACTTTATCGGCTACCCCTTGGAAAAGAAGATTGCGCGTTATGTAGAAACCTTAGAAGGGAACGCTTTATATTTTTTCATGTGACTAAATTAAATTTATTATTTTAGCAAGTATAAAGTCACAATTTAGCATGAATTAAGCCTAAATTTTTTCCCGCTGTTATAAATAAATTCAGTATTAACTAAATTTTAACCAAGGCTTTGGTATGGTAATACACAACAAAATTGACATTCTTAAGCTTTAAAATAGCTTTAACTTGTAAAAGTTGTCTACTGTTAAGGTTAATTTAAGTTTTTAAACAAGAAAAGACAGGGTTAGAAGGTATAGTTTTAGAAAATTGACCAAAAAAGGAGAAAATGCACTTTGACATGGCATGTTTCATAAAATCAATTTTTTGTTGCATTTCAGTGTCAACTGCTAACCTTCATAAAATATTTATTTCTGAACCGATTTACAAAACTAGCAGGCGAAAATGCTCGTTTTAACTAGTAGAAAACAGAAATCTATTTAAAGTGGAATTGGGAAAAAAAATGTCAATCCTTAAGGTAGCAATACACAGTTAGAAGTTTAGTTTCGCATTATGGCCCCTGTGAATATTTTAAATATGAAAGTTTTTGTACAATAAAATTGATTTTTAGATAATTGAAGAATAATATAGCCTTCTTAGTGGGTTTATATGAACATTTAGATTGATTTTAACATGTTTTATAGGCCATTTCTATGATTGACAGTCCGTATTTTCCTATCCGTACCGTTCATAGGTCCATAAATTATTGTAATGTTTATCAACAAAGATTTTGCGCTCGATCTTTTCAATTCAATTTTATGGAAAAAGGAGCAGGAAAGCATATGATTTTTTTTGGACCACTTGATAGATATAAACCTATGGATTCAGGAAAGGTATCACTGTAATTCATTGAAATTTTCCTTTAGACCAAATTTTTGGGACTTTTGTGACATGTTCACCCCCCTTTTTTGCTATATTTTGTATCTAAGAAATGCAGATTGTTGCCATGGTTACACCCAAAAGGGATTATATTTCACCCTTATGACCATTAAAAATCAAATCTATGGAAGATTTTCTTTCTACAAGTATATACATGCATAACACACATATAAAGCCTTCTTTGTTAGACAGGAGGGGAAAGAGGGTGTTTAAAAATTATGAGTGTCAATTTTAAGTTTTTTTCCTAACTGTGTATTGCTACCTTATGGCATTTGACAAAGCAAATAATTGCTTTATTTTTAGACAAACATACCACAAAACTATTGATATTTATGTTATAGATACAATTATAAGGGAGAAACAACCTTTAGTATGACAATATATGTTAGTTTTGTTGTTTATTATCCTTAGCAACCAATATAGACATTTTGACACAAAGACTTGGTTCCGTTATAAATTGATACTTTATCGGCTACCCCTTGGAAAAGAAGATTGCGCGTTATGTAGAAACCTTAGAAGGGAACGCTTTATATTTTTTCATGCGACTAAATTAAATTTATTATTTTAGCAAGTATAAAGTCACAATTTAGCATGAATTAAGCCTAAATTTTTTCCCGCTGTTATAAATAAATTCAGTATTAACTAAATTTTAACCAAGGCTTTGGTATGGTAATACACAACAAAATTGACATTCTTAAGCTTTAAAATAGCTTTAACTTGTAAAAGTTGTCTACTGTTAAGGTTAATTTAAGTTTTTAAACAAGAAAAGACAGGGTTAGAAGGTATAGTTTTAGAAAATTGACCAAAAAAGGAGAAAATGCACTTTGACATGGCATGTTTCATAAAATCAATTTTTTGTTGCATTTCAGTGTCAACTGCTAACCTTCATAAAATATTTATTTCTGAACCGATTTACAAAACTAGCAGGCGAAAATGCTCGTTTTAACTAGTAGAAAACAGAAATCTATTTAAAGTGGAATTGGGAAAAAAAATGTCAATCCTTAAGGTAGCAATACACAGTTAGAAGTTTAGTTTCGCATTATGGCCCCTGTGAATATTTTAAATATGAAAGTTTTTGTACAATAAAATTGATTTTTAGATAATTGAAGAATAATATAGCCTTCTTAGTGGGTTTATATGAACATTTAGATTGATTTTAACATGTTTTATAGGCCATTTCTATGATTGACAGTCCGTATTTTCCTATCCGTACCGTTCATAGGTCCATAAATTATTGTAATGTTTATCAACAAAGATTTTGCGCTCGATCTTTTCAATTCAATTTTATGGAAAAAGGAGCAGGAAAGCATATGATTTTTTTTGGACCACTTGATAGATATAAACCTATGGATTCAGGAAAGGTATCACTGTAATTCATTGAAATTTTCCTTTAGACCAAATTTTTGGGACTTTTGTGACATGTTCACCCCCCTTTTTTGCTATATTTTGTATCTAAGAAATGCAGATTGTTGCCATGGTTACACCCAAAAGGGATTATATTTCACCCTTATGACCATTAAAAATCAAATCTATGGAAGATTTTCTTTCTACAAGTATATACATGCATAACACACATATAAAGCCTTCTTTGTTAGACAGGAGGGGAAAGAGGGTGTTTAAAAATTATGAGTGTCAATTTTAAGTTTTTTTCCTAACTGTGTATTGCTACCTTATGGCATTTGACAAAGCAAATAATTGCTTTATTTTTAGACAAACATACCACAAAACTATTGATATTTATGTTATAGATACAATTCTAAGGGAGAAACAACCTTTAGTATGACAATATATGTTAGTTTTGTTGTTTATTATCCTTAGCAACCAATATAGACATTTTGACACAAAGACTTGGTTCCGTTATAAATTGATACTTTATCGGCTACCCCTTGGAAAAGAAGATTGCGCGTTATGTAGAAACCTTAGAAGGGAACGCTTTATATTTTTTCATGCGACTAAATTAAATTTATTATTTTAGCAAGTATAAAGTCACAATTTAGCATGAATTAAGCCTAAATTTTTTCCCGCTGTTATAAATAAATTCAGTATTAACTAAATTTTAACCAAGGCTTTGGTATGGTAATACACAACAAAATTGACATTCTTAAGCTTTAAAATAGCTTTAACTTGTAAAAGTTGTCTACTGTTAAGGTTAATTTAAGTTTTTAAACAAGAAAAGACAGGGTTAGAAGGTATAGTTTTAGAAAATTGACCAAAAAAGGAGAAAATGCACTTTGACATGGCATGTTTCATAAAATCAATTTTTTGTTGCATTTCAGTGTCAACTGCTAACCTTCATAAAATATTTATTTCTGAACCGATTTACAAAACTAGCAGGCGAAAATGCTCGTTTTAACTAGTAGAAAACAGAAATCTATTTAAAGTGGAATTGGGAAAAAAAATGTCAATCCTTAAGGTAGCAATACACAGTTAGAAGTTTAGTTTCGCATTATGGCCCCTGTGAATATTTTAAATATGAAAGTTTTTGTACAATAAAATTGATTTTTAGATAATTGAAGAATAATATAGCCTTCTTAGTGGGTTTATATGAACATTTAGATTGATTTTAACATGTTTTATAGGCCATTTCTATGATTGACAGTCCGTATTTTCCTATCCGTACCGTTCATAGGTCCATAAATTATTGTAATGTTTATCAACAAAGATTTTGCGCTCGATCTTTTCAATTCAATTTTATGGAAAAAGGAGCAGGAAAGCATATGATTTTTTTTGGACCACTTGATAGATATAAACCTATGGATTCAGGAAAGGTATCACTGTAATTCATTGAAATTTTCCTTTAGACCAAATTTTTGGGACTTTTGTGACATGTTCACCCCCCTTTTTTGCTATATTTTGTATCTAAGAAATGCAGATTGTTGCCATGGTTACACCCAAAAGGGATTATATTTCACCCTTATGACCATTAAAAATCAAATCTATGGAAGATTTTCTTTCTACAAGTATATACATGCATAACACACATATAAAGCCTTCTTTGTTAGACAGGAGGGGAAAGAGGGTGTTTAAAAATTATGAGTGTCAATTTTAAGTTTTTTTCCTAACTGTGTATTGCTACCTTATGGCATTTGACAAAGCAAATAATTGCTTTATTTTTAGACAAACATACCACAAAACTATTGATATTTATGTTATAGATACAATTCTAAGGGAGAAACAACCTTTAGTATGACAATATATGTTAGTTTTGTTGTTTATTATCCTTAGCAACCAATATAGACATTTTGACACAAAGACTTGGTTCCGTTATAAATTGATACTTTATCGGCTACCCCTTGGAAAAGAAGATTGCGCGTTATGTAGAAACCTTAGAAGGGAACGCTTTATATTTTTTCATGCGACTAAATTAAATTTATTATTTTAGCAAGTATAAAGTCACAATTTAGCATGAATTA
The DNA here is from genome assembly GCF_036588685.1 of Mytilus trossulus. Classification (NCBI taxonomy): domain Eukaryota; kingdom Metazoa; phylum Mollusca; class Bivalvia; order Mytilida; family Mytilidae; genus Mytilus; species Mytilus trossulus. The sequence continues at coordinate 88,088,676 of NC_086377.1, read as the reverse complement.
AGCCTAAATTTTTTCCCGCTGTTATAAATAAATTCAGTATTAACTAAATTTTAACCAAGGCTTTGGTATGGTAATACACAACAAAATTGACATTCTTAAGCTTTAAAATAGCTTTAACTTGTAAAAGTTGTCTACTGTTAAGGTTAATTTAAGTTTTTAAACAAGAAAAGACAGGGTTAGAAGGTATAGTTTTAGAAAATTGACCAAAAAAGGAGAAAATGCACTTTGACATGGCATGTTTCATAAAATCAATTTTTTGTTGCATTTCAGTGTCAACTGCTAACCTTCATAAAATATTTATTTCTGAACCGATTTACAAAACTAGCAGGCGAAAATGCTCGTTTTAACTAGTAGAAAACAGAAATCTATTTAAAGTGGAATTGGGAAAAAAAATGTCAATCCGGTAGCAATACACAGTTAGAAGTTTAGTTTCGCATTATGGCCCCTGTGAATATTTTAAATATGAAAGTTTTTGTACAATAAAATTGATTTTTAGATAATTGAAGAATAATATAGCCTTCTTAGTGGGTTTATATGAACATTTAGATTGATTTTAACATGTTTTATAGGCCATTTCTATGATTGACAGTCCGTATTTTCCTATCCGTACCGTTCATAGGTCCATAAATTATTGTAATGTTTATCAACAAAGATTTTGCGCTCGATCTTTTCAATTCAATTTTATGGAAAAAGGAGCAGGAAAGCATATGATTTTTTTTGGACCACTTGATAGATATAAACCTATGGATTCAGGAAAGGTATCACTGTAATTCATTGAAATTTTCCTTTAGACCAAATTTTTGGGACTTTTGTGACATGTTCACCCCCCTTTTTTGCTATATTTTGTATCTAAGAAATGCAGATTGTTGCCATGGTTACACCCAAAAGGGATTATATTTCACCCTTATGACCATTAAAAATCAAATCTATGGAAGATTTTCTTTCTACAAGTATATACATGCATAACACACATATAAAGCCTTCTTTGTTAGACAGGAGGGGAAAGAGGGTGTTTAAAAATTATGAGTGTCAATTTTAAGTTTTTTTCCTAACTGTGTATTGCTACCTTATGGCATTTGACAAAGCAAATAATTGCTTTATTTTTAGACAAACATACCACAAAACTATTGATATTTATGTTATAGATACAATTCTAAGGGAGAAACAACCTTTAGTATGACAATATATGTTAGTTTTGTTGTTTATTATCCTTAGCAACCAATATAGACATTTTGACACAAAGACTTGGTTCCGTTATAAATTGATACTTTATCGGCTACCCCTTGGAAAAGAAGATTGCGCGTTATGTAGAAACCTTAGAAGGGAACGCTTTATATTTTTTCATGCGACTAAATTAAATTTATTATTTTAGCAAGTATAAAGTCACAATTTAGCATGAATTAAGCCTAAATTTTTTCCCGCTGTTATAAATAAATTCAGTATTAACTAAATTTTAACCAAGGCTTTGGTATGGTAATACACAACAAAATTGACATTCTTAAGCTTTAAAATAGCTTTAACTTGTAAAAGTTGTCTACTGTTAAGGTTAATTTAAGTTTTTAAACAAGAAAAGACAGGGTTAGAAGGTATAGTTTTAGAAAATTGACCAAAAAAGGAGAAAATGCACTTTGACATGGCATGTTTCATAAAATCAATTTTTTGTTGCATTTCAGTGTCAACTGCTAACCTTCATAAAATATTTATTTCTGAACCGATTTACAAAACTAGCAGGCGAAAATGCTCGTTTTAACTAGTAGAAAACAGAAATCTATTTAAAGTGGAATTGGGAAAAAAAATGTCAATCCTTAAGGTAGCAATACACAGTTAGAAGTTTAGTTTCGCATTATGGCCCCTGTGAATATTTTAAATATGAAAGTTTTTGTACAATAAAATTGATTTTTAGATAATTGAAGAATAATATAGCCTTCTTAGTGGGTTCATATGAACATTTAGATTGATTTTAACATGTTTTATAGGCCATTTCTATGATTGACAGTCCGTATTTTCCTATCCGTACCGTTCATAGGTCCATAAATTATTGTAATGTTTATCAACAAAGATTTTGCGCTCGATCTTTTCAATTCAATTTTATGGAAAAAGGAGCAGGAAAGCATATGATTTTTTTTGGACCACTTGATAGATATAAACCTATGGATTCAGGAAAGGTATCACTGTAATTCATTGAAATTTTCCTTTAGACCAAATTTTTGGGACTTTTGTGACATGTTCACCCCCCTTTTTTGCTATATTTTGTATCTAAGAAATGCAGATTGTTGCCATGGTTACACCCAAAAGGGATTATATTTCACCCTTATGACCATTAAAAATCAAATCTATGGAAGATTTTCTTTCTACAAGTATATACATGCATAACACACATATAAAGCCTTCTTTGTTAGACAGGAGGGGAAAGAGGGTGTTTAAAAATTATGAGTGTCAATTTTAAGTTTTTTTCCTAACTGTGTATTGCTACCTTATGGCATTTGACAAAGCAAATAATTGCTTTATTTTTAGACAAACATACCACAAAACTATTGATATTTATGTTATAGATACAATTCTAAGGGAGAAACAACCTTTAGTATGACAATATATGTTAGTTTTGTTGTTTATTATCCTTAGCAACCAATATAGACATTTTGACACAAAGACTTGGTTCCGTTATAAATTAGTCGCATGAAGTTTATATGAACATTTAGATTGATTTTAACATGTTTTATAGGCCATTTCTATGATTGACAGTCCGTATTTTCCTATCCGTACCGTTCATAGGTCCATAAATTATTGTAATGTTTATCAACAAAGATTTTGCGCTCGATCTTTTCAATTCAATTTTATGGAAAAAGGAGCAGGAAAGCATATGATTTTTTTTGGACCACTTGATAGATATAAACCTATGGATTCAGGAAAGGTATCACTGTAATTCATTGAAATTTTCCTTTAGACCAAATTTTTGGGACTTTTGTGACATGTTCACCCCCCTTTTTTGCTATATTTTGTATCTAAGAAATGCAGATTGTTGCCATGGTTACACCCAAAAGGGATTATATTTCACCCTTATGACCATTAAAAATCAAATCTATGGAAGATTTTCTTTCTACAAGTATATACATGCATAACACACATATAAAGCCTTCTTTGTTAGACAGGAGGGGAAAGAGGGTGTTTAAAAATTATGAGTGTCAATTTTAAGTTTTTTTCCTAACTGTGTATTGCTACCTTATGGCATTTGACAAAGCAAATAATTGCTTTATTTTTAGACAAACATACCACAAAACTATTGATATTTATGTTATAGATACAATTCTAAGGGAGAAACAACCTTTAGTATGACAATATATGTTAGTTTTGTTGTTTATTATCCTTAGCAACCAATATAGACATTTTGACACAAAGACTTGGTTCCGTTATAAATTGATACTTTATCGGCTACCCCTTGGAAAAGAAGATTGCGCGTTATGTAGAAACCTTAGAAGGGAACGCTTTATATTTTTTCATGCGACTAAATTAAATTTATTATTTTAGCAAGTATAAAGTCACAATTTAGCATGAATTAAGCCTAATTTTTTTCCCGCTGTTATAAATAAATTCAGTATTAACTAAATTTTAACCAAGGCTTTGGTATGGTAATACACAACAAAATTGACATTCTTAAGCTTTAAAATAGCTTTAACTTGTAAAAGTTGTCTACTGTTAAGGTTAATTTAAGTTTTTAAACAAGAAAAGACAGGGTTAGAAGGTATAGTTTTAGAAAATTGACCAAAAAAGGAGAAAATGCACTTTGACATGGCATGTTTCATAAAATCAATTTTTTGTTGCATTTCAGTGTCAACTGCTAACCTTCATAAAATATTTATTTCTGAACCGATTTACAAAACTAGCAGGCGAAAATGCTCGTTTTAACTAGTAGAAAACAGAAATCTATTTAAAGTGGAATTGGGAAAAAAAATGTCAATCCTTATGGCATTTGACAAAGCAAATAATTGCTTTATTTTTAGACAAACATACCACAAAACTATTGATATTTATGTTATAGATACAATTCTAAGGGAGAAACAACCTTTAGTATGACAATATATGTTAGTTTTGTTGTTTATTATCCTTAGCAACCAATATAGACATTTTGACACAAAGACTTGGTTCCGTTATAAATTGATACTTTATCGGCTACCCCTTGGAAAAGAAGATTGCGCGTTATGTAGAAACCTTAGAAGGGAACGCTTTATATTTTTACATGCGACTAAATTAAATTTATTATTTTAGCAAGTATAAAGTCACAATTTAGCATGAATTAAGCCTAAATTTTTTCCCGCTGTTATAAATAAATTCAGTATTAACTAAATTTTAACCAAGGCTTTGGTATGGTAATACACAACAAAATTGACATTCTTAAGCTTTAAAATAGCTTTAACTTGTAAAAGTTGTCTACTGTTAAGGTTAATTTAAGTTTTTAAACAAGAAAAGACAGGGTTAGAAGGTATAGTTTTAGAAAATTGACCAAAAAAGGAGAAAATGCACTTTGACATGGCATGTTTCATAAAATCAATTTTTTGTTGCATTTCAGTGTCAACTGCTAACCTTCATAAAATATTTATTTCTGAACCGATTTACAAAACTAGCAGGCGAAAATGCTCGTTTTAACTAGTAGAAAACAGAAATCTATTTAAAGTGGAATTGGGAAAAAAAATGTCAATCCTTAAGGTAGCAATACACAGTTAGAAGTTTAGTTTCGCATTATGGCCCCTGTGAATATTTTAAATATGAAAGTTTTTGTACAATAAAATTGATTTTTAGATAATTGAAGAATAATATAGCCTTCTTAGTGGGTTTATATGAACATTTAGATTGATTTTAACATGTTTTATAGGCCATTTCTATGATTGACAGTCCGTATTTTCCTATCCGTACCGTTCATAGGTCCATAAATTATTGTAATGTTTATCAACAAAGATTTTGCGCTCGATCTTTTCAATTCAATTTTATGGAAAAAGGAGCAGGAAAGCATATGATTTTTTTTGGACCACTTGATAGATATAAACCTATGGATTCAGGAAAGGTATCACTGTAATTCATTGAAATTTTCCTTTAGACCAAATTTTTGGGACTTTTGTGACATGTTCACCCCCCTTTTTTGCTATATTTTGTATCTAAGAAATGCAGATTGTTGCCATGGTTACACCCAAAAGGGATTATATTTCACCCTTATGACCATTAAAAATCAAATCTATGGAAGATTTTCTTTCTACAAGTATATACATGCATAACACACATATAAAGCCTTCTTTGTTAGACAGGAGGGGAAAGAGGGTGTTTAAAAATTATGAGTGTCAATTTTAAGTTTTTTTCCTAACTGTGTATTGCTACCTTATGGCATTTGACAAAGCAAATAATTGCTTTATTTTTAGACAAACATACCACAAAACTATTGATATTTATGTTATAGATACAATTCTAAGGGAGAAACAACCTTTAGTATGACAATATATGTTAGTTTTGTTGTTTATTATCCTTAGCAACCAATATAGACATTTTGACACAAAGACTTGGTTCCGTTATAAATTGATACTTTATCGGCTACCCCTTGGAAAAGAAGATTGCGCGTTATGTAGAAACCTTAGAAGGGAACGCTTTATATTTTTTCATGCGACTAAATTAAATTTATTATTTTAGCAAGTATAAAGTCACAATTTAGCATGAATTAAGCCTAAATTTTTTCCCGCTGTTATAAATAAATTCAGTATTAACTAAATTTTAACCAAGGCTTTGGTATGGTAATACACAACAAAATTGACATTCTTAAGCTTTAAAATAGCTTTAACTTGTAAAAGTTGTCTACTGTTAAGGTTAATTTAAGTTTTTAAACAAGAAAAGACAGGGTTAGAAGGTATAGTTTTAGAAAATTGACCAAAAAAGGAGAAAATGCACTTTGACATGGCATGTTTCATAAAATCAATTTTTTGTTGCATTTCAGTGTCAACTGCTAACCTTCATAAAATATTTATTTCTGAACCGATTTACAAAACTAGCAGGCGAAAATGCTCGTTTTAACTAGTAGAAAACAGAAATCTATTTAAAGTGGAATTGGGAAAAAAAATGTCAATCCTTATGGCATTTGACAAAGCAAATAATTGCTTTATTTTTAGACAAACATACCACAAAACTATTGATATTTATGTTATAGATACAATTCTAAGGGAGAAACAACCTTTAGTATGACAATATATGTTAGTTTTGTTGTTTATTATCCTTAGCAACCAATATAGACATTTTGACACAAAGACTTGGTTCCGTTATAAATTGATACTTTATCGGCTACCCCTTGGAAAAGAAGATTGCGCGTTATGTAGAAACCTTAGAAGGGAACGCTTTATATTTTTTCATGCGACTAAATTAAATTTATTATTTTAGCAAGTATAAAGTCACAATTTAGCATGAATTAAGCCTAAATTTTTTCCCGCTGTTATAAATAAATTCAGTATTAACTAAATTTTAACCAAGGCTTTGGTATGGTAATACACAACAAAATTGACATTCTTAAGCTTTAAAATAGCTTTAACTTGTAAAAGTTGTCTACTGTTAAGGTTAATTTAAGTTTTTAAACAAGAAAAGACAGGGTTAGAAGGTATAGTTTTAGAAAATTGACCAAAAAAGGAGAAAATGCACTTTGACATGGCATGTTTCATAAAATCAATTTTTTGTTGCATTTCAGTGTCAACTGCTAACCTTCATAAAATATTTATTTCTGAACCGATTTACAAAACTAGCAGGCGAAAATGCTCGTTTTAACTAGTAGAAAACAGAAATCTATTTAAAGTGGAATTGGGAAAAAAAATGTCAATCCTTAAGGTAGCAATACACAGTTAGAAGTTTAGTTTCGCATTATGGCCCCTGTGAATATTTTAAATATGAAAGTTTTTGTACAATAAAATTGATTTTTAGATAATTGAAGAATAATATAGCCTTCTTAGTGGGTTTATATGAACATTTAGATTGATTTTAACATGTTTTATAGGCCATTTCTATGATTGACAGTCCGTATTTTCCTATCCGTACCGTTCATAGGTCCATAAATTATTGTAATGTTTATCAACAAAGATTTTGCGCTCGATCTTTTCAATTCAATTTTATGGAAAAAGGAGCAGGAAAGCATATGATTTTTTTTGGACCACTTGATAGATATAAACCTATGGATTCAGGAAAGGTATCACTGTAATTCATTGAAATTTTCCTTTAGACCAAATTTTTGGGACTTTTGTGACATGTTCACCCCCCTTTTTTGCTATATTTTGTATCTAAGAAATGCAGATTGTTGCCATGGTTACACCCAAAAGGGATTATATTTCACCCTTATGACCATTAAAAATCAAATCTATGGAAGATTTTCTTTCTACAAGTATATACATGCATAACACACATATAAAGCCTTCTTTGTTAGACAGGAGGGGAAAGAGGGTGTTTAAAAATTATGAGTGTCAATTTTAAGTTTTTTTCCTAACTGTGTATTGCTACCTTATGGCATTTGACAAAGCAAATAATTGCTTTATTTTTAGACAAACATACCACAAAACTATTGATATTTATGTTATAGATACAATTCTAAGGGAGAAACAACCTTTAGTATGACAATATATGTTAGTTTTGT
>NC_086377.1:87880024-88080934 GCF_036588685.1 Mytilus trossulus | reverse complement strand
AGAAGACAGGAAGTGTACCAAATTCCTTTTAGTCACGTTTGTATCTACCTATTGACTAAATGTCTGTCAAATAGTAGAAAGATTGAGAGATCAGGGGGCTCTCACCATCACCCTGTGCCCTTTGTCCTAAAATTTGGACATTTTTCGACTGAAAAGTGACAATCTTAGCCCTCCGTAGATATAGAAGATGACGTTATTCTGGTAAATCCATCTAATACAACCTTTATATATACAGAGTCAATGATTTGGTTAAATTTTATGGACATTGAAAGACCCGGGGGGTCTCAAGCTCATTTAAGCGGTCTCGGGTAGGTTTTCGCTATATATTTTGAATATCCAACTGGCACTTTGGGCGCTCCGTAAACCTAGAAGACAGGAAGTGTACCCAAATTCCTTTTAGTCACGTTTGTATCTACCTATTGACTAAATGTCTGTCAAATAGTAGAAAGATTGAGAGATCAGGGGGCTCTCACCATCACCCTGTGCCCTTTGTCCTAAAATTTGGACATTTTTCGACTGAAAAGTGACAATCTTAGCCCTCCGTAGATATAGAAGATGACGTTATTCTGGTAAATCCATCTAATACAACCTTTATATATACAGAGTCAATGATTTGGTTAAATTTTATGGACATTGAAAGACCCGGGGGGTCTCAAGCTCATTTAAGCGGTCTCGGGTAGGTTTTCGCTATATATTTTGAATATCCAACTGGCACTTTGGGCGCTCCGTAAACCTAGAAGACAGGAAGTGTACCCAAATTCCTTTTAGTCACGTTTGTATCTACCTATTGACTAAATGTCTGTCAAATAGTAGAAAGATTGAGAGATCAGGGGGCTCTCACCATCACCCTGTGCCCTTTGTCCTAAAATTTGGACATTTTTCGACTGAAAAGTGACAATCTTAGCCCTCCGTAGATATAGAAGATGACGTTATTCTGGTAAATCCATCTAATACAACCTTTATATATACAGAGTCAATGATTTGGTTAAATTTTATGGACATTGAAAGACCCGGGGGGTCTCAAGCTCATTTAAGCGGTCTCGGGTAGGTTTTCGCTATATATTTTGAATATCCAACTGGCACTTTGGGCGCTCCGTAAACCTAGAAGACAGGAAGTGTACCCAAATTCCTTTTAGTCACGTTTGTATCTACCTATTGACTAAATGTCTGTCAAATAGTAGAAAGATTGAGAGATCAGGGGGCTCTCACCATCACCCTGTGCCCTTTGTCCTAAAATTTGGACATTTTTCGACTGAAAAGTGACAATCTTAGCCCTCCGTAGATATAGAAGATGACGTTATTCTGGTAAATCCATCTAATACAACCTTTATATATACAGAGTCAATGATTTGGTTAAATTTTATGGACATTGAAAGACCCGGGGGGTCTCAAGCTCATTTAAGCGGTCTCGGGTAGGTTTTCGCTATATATTTTGAATATCCAACTGGCACTTTGGGCGCTCCGTAAACCTAGAAGACAGGAAGTGTACCCAAATTCCTTTTAGTCACGTTTGTATCTACCTATTGACTAAATGTCTGTCAAATAGTAGAAAGATTGAGAGATCAGGGGGCTCTCACCATCACCCTGTGCCCTTTGTCCTAAAATTTGGACATTTTTCGACTGAAAAGTGACAATCTTAGCCCTCCGTAGATATAGAAGATGACGTTATTCTGGTAAATCCATCTAATACAACCTTTATATATACAGAGTCAATGATTTGGTTAAATTTTATGGACATTGAAAGACCCGGGGGGTCTCAAGCTCATTTAAGCGGTCTCGGGTAGGTTTTCGCTATATATTTTGAATATCCAACTGGCACTTTGGGCGCTCCGTAAACCTAGAAGACAGGAAGTGTACCCAAATTCCTTTTAGTCACGTTTGTATCTACCTATTGACTAAATGTCTGTCAAATAGTAGAAAGATTGAGAGATCAGGGGGCTCTCACCATCACCCTGTGCCCTTTGTCCTAAAATTTGGACATTTTTCGACTGAAAAGTGACAATCTTAGCCCTCCGTAGATATAGAAGATGACGTTATTCTGGTAAATCCATCTAATACAACCTTTATATATACAGAGTCAATGATTTGGTTAAATTTTATGGACATTGAAAGACCCGGGGGGTCTCAAGCTCATTTAAGCGGTCTCGGGTAGGTTTTCGCTATATATTTTGAATATCCAACTGGCACTTTGGGCGCTCCGTAAACCTAGAAGACAGGAAGTGTACCCAAATTCCTTTTAGTCACGTTTGTATCTACCTATTGACTAAATGTCTGTCAAATAGTAGAAAGATTGAGAGATCAGGGGGCTCTCACCATCACCCTGTGCCCTTTGTCCTAAAATTTGGACATTTTTCGACTGAAAAGTGACAATCTTAGCCCTCCGTAGATATAGAAGATGACGTTATTCTGGTAAATCCATCTAATACAACCTTTATATATACAGAGTCAATGATTTGGTTAAATTTTATGGACATTGAAAGACCCGGGGGGTCTCAAGCTCATTTAAGCGGTCTCGGGTAGGTTTTCGCTATATATTTTGAATATCCAACTGGCACTTTGGGCGCTCCGTAAACCTAGAAGACAGGAAGTGTACCCAAATTCCTTTTAGTCACGTTTGTATCTACCTATTGACTAAATGTCTGTCAAATAGTAGAAAGATTGAGAGATCAGGGGGCTCTCACCATCACCCTGTGCCCTTTGTCCTAAAATTTGGACATTTTTCGACTGAAAAGTGACAATCTTAGCCCTCCGTAGATATAGAAGATGACGTTATTCTGGTAAATCCATCTAATACAACCTTTATATATACAGAGTCAATGATTTGGTTAAATTTTATGGACATTGAAAGACCCGGGGGGTCTCAAGCTCATTTAAGCGGTCTCGGGTAGGTTTTCGCTATATATTTTGAATATCCAACTGGCACTTTGGGCGCTCCGTAAACCTAGAAGACAGGAAGTGTACCCAAATTCCTTTTAGTCACGTTTGTATCTACCTATTGACTAAATGTCTGTCAAATAGTAGAAAGATTGAGAGATCAGGGGGCTCTCACCATCACCCTGTGCCCTTTGTCCTAAAATTTGGACATTTTTCGACTGAAAAGTGACAATCTTAGCCCTCCGTAGATATAGAAGATGACGTTATTCTGGTAAATCCATCTAATACAACCTTTATATATACAGAGTCAATGATTTGGTTAAATTTTATGGACATTGAAAGACCCGGGGGGTCTCAAGCTCATTTAAGCGGTCTCGGGTAGGTTTTCGCTATATATTTTGAATATCCAACTGGCACTTTGGGCGCTCCGTAAACCTAGAAGACAGGAAGTGTACCCAAATTCCTTTTAGTCACGTTTGTATCTACCTATTGACTAAATGTCTGTCAAATAGTAGAAAGATTGAGAGATCAGGGGGCTCTCACCATCACCCTGTGCCCTTTGTCCTAAAATTTGGACATTTTTCGACTGAAAAGTGACAATCTTAGCCCTCCGTAGATATAGAAGATGACGTTATTCTGGTAAATCCATCTAATACAACCTTTATATATACAGAGTCAATGATTTGGTTAAATTTTATGGACATTGAAAGACCCGGGGGGTCTCAAGCTCATTTAAGCGGTCTCGGGTAGGTTTTCGCTATATATTTTGAATATCCAACTGGCACTTTGGGCGCTCCGTAAACCTAGAAGACAGGAAGTGTACCCAAATTCCTTTTAGTCACGTTTGTATCTACCTATTGACTAAATGTCTGTCAAATAGTAGAAAGATTGAGAGATCAGGGGGCTCTCACCATCACCCTGTGCCCTTTGTCCTAAAATTTGGACATTTTTCGACTGAAAAGTGACAATCTTAGCCCTCCGTAGATATAGAAGATGACGTTATTCTGGTAAATCCATCTAATACAACCTTTATATATACAGAGTCAATGATTTGGTTAAATTTTATGGACATTGAAAGACCCGGGGGGTCTCAAGCTCATTTAAGCGGTCTCGGGTAGGTTTTCGCTATATATTTTGAATATCCAACTGGCACTTTGGGCGCTCCGTAAACCTAGAAGACAGGAAGTGTACCCAAATTCCTTTTAGTCACGTTTGTATCTACCTATTGACTAAATGTCTGTCAAATAGTAGAAAGATTGAGAGATCAGGGGGCTCTCACCATCACCCTGTGCCCTTTGTCCTAAAATTTGGACATTTTTCGACTGAAAAGTGACAATCTTAGCCCTCCGTAGATATAGAAGATGACGTTATTCTGGTAAATCCATCTAATACAACCTTTATATATACAGAGTCAATGATTTGGTTAAATTTTATGGACATTGAAAGACCCGGGGGGTCTCAAGCTCATTTAAGCGGTCTCGGGTAGGTTTTCGCTATATATTTTGAATATCCAACTGGCACTTTGGGCGCTCCGTAAACCTAGAAGACAGGAAGTGTACCCAAATTCCTTTTAGTCACGTTTGTATCTACCTATTGACTAAATGTCTGTCAAATAGTAGAAAGATTGAGAGATCAGGGGGCTCTCACCATCACCCTGTGCCCTTTGTCCTAAAATTTGGACATTTTTCGACTGAAAAGTGACAATCTTAGCCCTCCGTAGATATAGAAGATGACGTTATTCTGGTAAATCCATCTAATACAACCTTTATATATACAGAGTCAATGATTTGGTTAAATTTTATGGACATTGAAAGACCCGGGGGGTCTCAAGCTCATTTAAGCGGTCTCGGGTAGGTTTTCGCTATATATTTTGAATATCCAACTGGCACTTTGGGCGCTCCGTAAACCTAGAAGACAGGAAGTGTACCCAAATTCCTTTTAGTCACGTTTGTATCTACCTATTGACTAAATGTCTGTCAAATAGTAGAAAGATTGAGAGATCAGGGGGCTCTCACCATCACCCTGTGCCCTTTGTCCTAAAATTTGGACATTTTTCGACTGAAAAGTGACAATCTTAGCCCTCCGTAGATATAGAAGATGACGTTATTCTGGTAAATCCATCTAATACAACCTTTATATATACAGAGTCAATGATTTGGTTAAATTTTATGGACATTGAAAGACCCGGGGGGTCTCAAGCTCATTTAAGCGGTCTCGGGTAGGTTTTCGCTATATATTTTGAATATCCAACTGGCACTTTGGGCGCTCCGTAAACCTAGAAGACAGGAAGTGTACCCAAATTCCTTTTAGTCACGTTTGTATCTACCTATTGACTAAATGTCTGTCAAATAGTAGAAAGATTGAGAGATCAGGGGGCTCTCACCATCACCCTGTGCCCTTTGTCCTAAAATTTGGACATTTTTCGACTGAAAAGTGACAATCTTAGCCCTCCGTAGATATAGAAGATGACGTTATTCTGGTAAATCCATCTAATACAACCTTTATATATACAGAGTCAATGATTTGGTTAAATTTTATGGACATTGAAAGACCCGGGGGGTCTCAAGCTCATTTAAGCGGTCTCGGGTAGGTTTTCGCTATATATTTTGAATATCCAACTGGCACTTTGGGCGCTCCGTAAACCTAGAAGACAGGAAGTGTACCCAAATTCCTTTTAGTCACGTTTGTATCTACCTATTGACTAAATGTCTGTCAAATAGTAGAAAGATTGAGAGATCAGGGGGCTCTCACCATCACCCTGTGCCCTTTGTCCTAAAATTTGGACATTTTTCGACTGAAAAGTGACAATCTTAGCCCTCCGTAGATATAGAAGATGACGTTATTCTGGTAAATCCATCTAATACAACCTTTATATATACAGAGTCAATGATTTGGTTAAATTTTATGGACATTGAAAGACCCGGGGGGTCTCAAGCTCATTTAAGCGGTCTCGGGTAGGTTTTCGCTATATATTTTGAATATCCAACTGGCACTTTGGGCGCTCCGTAAACCTAGAAGACAGGAAGTGTACCCAAATTCCTTTTAGTCACGTTTGTATCTACCTATTGACTAAATGTCTGTCAAATAGTAGAAAGATTGAGAGATCAGGGGGCTCTCACCATCACCCTGTGCCCTTTGTCCTAAAATTTGGACATTTTTCGACTGAAAAGTGACAATCTTAGCCCTCCGTAGATATAGAAGATGACGTTATTCTGGTAAATCCATCTAATACAACCTTTATATATACAGAGTCAATGATTTGGTTAAATTTTATGGACATTGAAAGACCCGGGGGGTCTCAAGCTCATTTAAGCGGTCTCGGGTAGGTTTTCGCTATATATTTTGAATATCCAACTGGCACTTTGGGCGCTCCGTAAACCTAGAAGACAGGAAGTGTACCCAAATTCCTTTTAGTCACGTTTGTATCTACCTATTGACTAAATGTCTGTCAAATAGTAGAAAGATTGAGAGATCAGGGGGCTCTCACCATCACCCTGTGCCCTTTGTCCTAAAATTTGGACATTTTTCGACTGAAAAGTGACAATCTTAGCCCTCCGTAGATATAGAAGATGACGTTATTCTGGTAAATCCATCTAATACAACCTTTATATATACAGAGTCAATGATTTGGTTAAATTTTATGGACATTGAAAGACCCGGGGGGTCTCAAGCTCATTTAAGCGGTCTCGGGTAGGTTTTCGCTATATATTTTGAATATCCAACTGGCACTTTGGGCGCTCCGTAAACCTAGAAGACAGGAAGTGTACCCAAATTCCTTTTAGTCACGTTTGTATCTACCTATTGACTAAATGTCTGTCAAATAGTAGAAAGATTGAGAGATCAGGGGGCTCTCACCATCACCCTGTGCCCTTTGTCCTAAAATTTGGACATTTTTCGACTGAAAAGTGACAATCTTAGCCCTCCGTAGATATAGAAGATGACGTTATTCTGGTAAATCCATCTAATACAACCTTTATATATACAGAGTCAATGATTTGGTTAAATTTTATGGACATTGAAAGACCCGGGGGGTCTCAAGCTCATTTAAGCGGTCTCGGGTAGGTTTTCGCTATATATTTTGAATATCCAACTGGCACTTTGGGCGCTCCGTAAACCTAGAAGACAGGAAGTGTACCCAAATTCCTTTTAGTCACGTTTGTATCTACCTATTGACTAAATGTCTGTCAAATAGTAGAAAGATTGAGAGATCAGGGGGCTCTCACCATCACCCTGTGCCCTTTGTCCTAAAATTTGGACATTTTTCGACTGAAAAGTGACAATCTTAGCCCTCCGTAGATATAGAAGATGACGTTATTCTGGTAAATCCATCTAATACAACCTTTATATATACAGAGTCAATGATTTGGTTAAATTTTATGGACATTGAAAGACCCGGGGGGTCTCAAGCTCATTTAAGCGGTCTCGGGTAGGTTTTCGCTATATATTTTGAATATCCAACTGGCACTTTGGGCGCTCCGTAAACCTAGAAGACAGGAAGTGTACCCAAATTCCTTTTAGTCACGTTTGTATCTACCTATTGACTAAATGTCTGTCAAATAGTAGAAAGATTGAGAGATCAGGGGGCTCTCACCATCACCCTGTGCCCTTTGTCCTAAAATTTGGACATTTTTCGACTGAAAAGTGACAATCTTAGCCCTCCGTAGATATAGAAGATGACGTTATTCTGGTAAATCCATCTAATACAACCTTTATATATACAGAGTCAATGATTTGGTTAAATTTTATGGACATTGAAAGACCCGGGGGGTCTCAAGCTCATTTAAGCGGTCTCGGGTAGGTTTTCGCTATATATTTTGAATATCCAACTGGCACTTTGGGCGCTCCGTAAACCTAGAAGACAGGAAGTGTACCCAAATTCCTTTTAGTCACGTTTGTATCTACCTATTGACTAAATGTCTGTCAAATAGTAGAAAGATTGAGAGATCAGGGGGCTCTCACCATCACCCTGTGCCCTTTGTCCTAAAATTTGGACATTTTTCGACTGAAAAGTGACAATCTTAGCCCTCCGTAGATATAGAAGATGACGTTATTCTGGTAAATCCATCTAATACAACCTTTATATATACAGAGTCAATGATTTGGTTAAATTTTATGGACATTGAAAGACCCGGGGGGTCTCAAGCTCATTTAAGCGGTCTCGGGTAGGTTTTCGCTATATATTTTGAATATCCAACTGGCACTTTGGGCGCTCCGTAAACCTAGAAGACAGGAAGTGTACCCAAATTCCTTTTAGTCACGTTTGTATCTACCTATTGACTAAATGTCTGTCAAATAGTAGAAAGATTGAGAGATCAGGGGGCTCTCACCATCACCCTGTGCCCTTTGTCCTAAAATTTGGACATTTTTCGACTGAAAAGTGACAATCTTAGCCCTCCGTAGATATAGAAGATGACGTTATTCTGGTAAATCCATCTAATACAACCTTTATATATACAGAGTCAATGATTTGGTTAAATTTTATGGACATTGAAAGACCCGGGGGGTCTCAAGCTCATTTAAGCGGTCTCGGGTAGGTTTTCGCTATATATTTTGAATATCCAACTGGCACTTTGGGCGCTCCGTAAACCTAGAAGACAGGAAGTGTACCCAAATTCCTTTTAGTCACGTTTGTATCTACCTATTGACTAAATGTCTGTCAAATAGTAGAAAGATTGAGAGATCAGGGGGCTCTCACCATCACCCTGTGCCCTTTGTCCTAAAATTTGGACATTTTTCGACTGAAAAGTGACAATCTTAGCCCTCCGTAGATATAGAAGATGACGTTATTCTGGTAAATCCATCTAATACAACCTTTATATATACAGAGTCAATGATTTGGTTAAATTTTATGGACATTGAAAGACCCGGGGGGTCTCAAGCTCATTTAAGCGGTCTCGGGTAGGTTTTCGCTATATATTTTGAATATCCAACTGGCACTTTGGGCGCTCCGTAAACCTAGAAGACAGGAAGTGTACCCAAATTCCTTTTAGTCACGTTTGTATCTACCTATTGACTAAATGTCTGTCAAATAGTAGAAAGATTGAGAGATCAGGGGGCTCTCACCATCACCCTGTGCCCTTTGTCCTAAAATTTGGACATTTTTCGACTGAAAAGTGACAATCTTAGCCCTCCGTAGATATAGAAGATGACGTTATTCTGGTAAATCCATCTAATACAACCTTTATATATACAGAGTCAATGATTTGGTTAAATTTTATGGACATTGAAAGACCCGGGGGGTCTCAAGCTCATTTAAGCGGTCTCGGGTAGGTTTTCGCTATATATTTTGAATATCCAACTGGCACTTTGGGCGCTCCGTAAACCTAGAAGACAGGAAGTGTACCCAAATTCCTTTTAGTCACGTTTGTATCTACCTATTGACTAAATGTCTGTCAAATAGTAGAAAGATTGAGAGATCAGGGGGCTCTCACCATCACCCTGTGCCCTTTGTCCTAAAATTTGGACATTTTTCGACTGAAAAGTGACAATCTTAGCCCTCCGTAGATATAGAAGATGACGTTATTCTGGTAAATCCATCTAATACAACCTTTATATATACAGAGTCAATGATTTGGTTAAATTTTATGGACATTGAAAGACCCGGGGGGTCTCAAGCTCATTTAAGCGGTCTCGGGTAGGTTTTCGCTATATATTTTGAATATCCAACTGGCACTTTGGGCGCTCCGTAAACCTAGAAGACAGGAAGTGTACCCAAATTCCTTTTAGTCACGTTTGTATCTACCTATTGACTAAATGTCTGTCAAATAGTAGAAAGATTGAGAGATCAGGGGGCTCTCACCATCACCCTGTGCCCTTTGTCCTAAAATTTGGACATTTTTCGACTGAAAAGTGACAATCTTAGCCCTCCGTAGATATAGAAGATGACGTTATTCTGGTAAATCCATCTAATACAACCTTTATATATACAGAGTCAATGATTTGGTTAAATTTTATGGACATTGAAAGACCCGGGGGGTCTCAAGCTCATTTAAGCGGTCTCGGGTAGGTTTTCGCTATATATTTTGAATATCCAACTGGCACTTTGGGCGCTCCGTAAACCTAGAAGACAGGAAGTGTACCCAAATTCCTTTTAGTCACGTTTGTATCTACCTATTGACTAAATGTCTGTCAAATAGTAGAAAGATTGAGAGATCAGGGGGCTCTCACCATCACCCTGTGCCCTTTGTCCTAAAATTTGGACATTTTTCGACTGAAAAGTGACAATCTTAGCCCTCCGTAGATATAGAAGATGACGTTATTCTGGTAAATCCATCTAATACAACCTTTATATATACAGAGTCAATGATTTGGTTAAATTTTATGGACATTGAAAGACCCGGGGGGTCTCAAGCTCATTTAAGCGGTCTCGGGTAGGTTTTCGCTATATATTTTGAATATCCAACTGGCACTTTGGGCGCTCCGTAAACCTAGAAGACAGGAAGTGTACCCAAATTCCTTTTAGTCACGTTTGTATCTACCTATTGACTAAATGTCTGTCAAATAGTAGAAAGATTGAGAGATCAGGGGGCTCTCACCATCACCCTGTGCCCTTTGTCCTAAAATTTGGACATTTTTCGACTGAAAAGTGACAATCTTAGCCCTCCGTAGATATAGAAGATGACGTTATTCTGGTAAATCCATCTAATACAACCTTTATATATACAGAGTCAATGATTTGGTTAAATTTTATGGACATTGAAAGACCCGGGGGGTCTCAAGCTCATTTAAGCGGTCTCGGGTAGGTTTTCGCTATATATTTTGAATATCCAACTGGCACTTTGGGCGCTCCGTAAACCTAGAAGACAGGAAGTGTACCCAAATTCCTTTTAGTCACGTTTGTATCTACCTATTGACTAAATGTCTGTCAAATAGTAGAAAGATTGAGAGATCAGGGGGCTCTCACCATCACCCTGTGCCCTTTGTCCTAAAATTTGGACATTTTTCGACTGAAAAGTGACAATCTTAGCCCTCCGTAGATATAGAAGATGACGTTATTCTGGTAAATCCATCTAATACAACCTTTATATATACAGAGTCAATGATTTGGTTAAATTTTATGGACATTGAAAGACCCGGGGGGTCTCAAGCTCATTTAAGCGGTCTCGGGTAGGTTTTCGCTATATATTTTGAATATCCAACTGGCACTTTGGGCGCTCCGTAAACCTAGAAGACAGGAAGTGTACCCAAATTCCTTTTAGTCACGTTTGTATCTACCTATTGACTAAATGTCTGTCAAATAGTAGAAAGATTGAGAGATCAGGGGGCTCTCACCATCACCCTGTGCCCTTTGTCCTAAAATTTGGACATTTTTCGACTGAAAAGTGACAATCTTAGCCCTCCGTAGATATAGAAGATGACGTTATTCTGGTAAATCCATCTAATACAACCTTTATATATACAGAGTCAATGATTTGGTTAAATTTTATGGACATTGAAAGACCCGGGGGGTCTCAAGCTCATTTAAGCGGTCTCGGGTAGGTTTTCGCTATATATTTTGAATATCCAACTGGCACTTTGGGCGCTCCGTAAACCTAGAAGACAGGAAGTGTACCCAAATTCCTTTTAGTCACGTTTGTATCTACCTATTGACTAAATGTCTGTCAAATAGTAGAAAGATTGAGAGATCAGGGGGCTCTCACCATCACCCTGTGCCCTTTGTCCTAAAATTTGGACATTTTTCGAATGATTTGTTTTGTTTTTTGGCTTTCCATATATATTTCTATTTATAGTTATAAATATTTCTAGAGTTATGGGTTTTTCTTTTTGTCTTAAGAAATATTATACACAAAAGTACATCTTTGAAGTTGTTTATTGACAAAACTCTATATGACATAAATACAAATATGCAACATTGAAAAGGGTTTATATTCGAGGACAACGAGAAATTACGACAGCTTGAAAAGGTCATTTAACGATTTCCTACGTATCTTATCACACTTTTTAAATATGAAAATCATGCTTTTTATGTTATCAAGTGTTTAATTATCTTAAATTTTTTTCACTAAATTTTGAATATCAAACTGGCTGCTAGCAGCCGATTGGATATTGAATATCGAATAACGAATAACGAACCGGCTGCTAACTTCACATACATAAAATTATCACATATTAATTGCTTTATAAGTACAAATTTAAATATTTGCAAATAATATTGTTTGTCCAATAAGAACTTGAAGTCACAAATGAAAATACCCTTTGATTTTGTTTACTATATGCTTAAAAACAACCTTGGCAACAGAAATGTTGCCTAGCAACGGTTAAAAAATTGGTGCTTGCCCCTCTTAAGTATGAATTAAGCAGTTTGAAGATTTTTCTTTCCATTTGGTGTTTTATTCCAATATTTTTGCAAATACATCTTTTTTATTCTTTACAAATTCCGTAGTGAGCATAGCTACAGCAAAACATGTTTGAATTAAAGCCAACTACAAATCAATTAGTCATTCTATTGAACAAGTTAAATTGAATGCAATGCTCTGTTTGTGAACATGTTTAGTTAGAAATGAAAACTTAGTTCAATTGTAGGTCACTGCACGCTGATCATCAAATAAGCTACATAACACGTGCATATCAACCAAGCAATAAAAGGTTCTTTATATTTTTTGAAGTATGAACTTAGTTATTTTTTAGGAATATACTTCCTAATACGGTGTTACACTATAATATAAACATCTAGATTATCATTATTGTTTGGACGAATTCTATATCGAGTATAGAATCCAACATCTTGCTTAGCAACAGCAAACATTTTTTTTTAAATTGTAGACCACTTCAGCACATTTGTTTCAATGTGAAGGTCTTTTCATTAAAACAAGAATATATAATTTAATAATTTGAGATGAGTTTGAACAGTTTTTTAAGATATTTAACAGTTCGTGGAATGAAAGAGAGGGGACTGCTTGTACCACATACAGACATTGTGTTGAATAAAATGTCTAATCCAGGCAATTACGAATTAATATGATGCAGAGGTTAGAATGTGAATGTGTCCTCTGCATGGGTACAAAACCTATGGTGAATTAGAAATGACTTATCAAGGCAAAAAGGGGGGGGTATAAATCATTTTTGGAGTTATTAACGAGGCATTAATTGACCTAAGAAATTAATCATATTGTGCAGTCAAGAAAATGGCATAGCCTGTAAGAACATATTATATGGTTTAATGGTTGGACAATCATTTAACCATGAAAGTAAAAGGTCAATTAATTGGACCTAGAGATCAACGGTAAATGTCATAATAATATTAGACTGTTATGATATCTGAGTCATGTCTATACACTGTATGCCAAATATCATAAGTCAATGTATAAAAACTAAATAAGTGTAGACCCGGACAAGTGTGTATGAGAATAAAATTCCAAAAAAGAAGAAGAATATATATAGTTATTTTTAACATAATGTATCCATTCATTTCATCTTGGAAGCCAGGGAAAATTGACAAAGACAAGTCAGAACTGAGTACAGAATAATCTGATGTTTCTTTCACAATGAAATAGGGCCCTTTATAGCTTGTTGTTCGGTGTGAGCCAAGGCCCTGTGTTAAAGGCCGTACATTGACCTATAATGATTTACTTTTATCAATTGTTATTTGGATGGAGAGTTGTATCATTGGCATTCACACCACATCTTCCTACATCTATGGAACATTTTTGTTACCTGTAATTATGATGTGGAAACTGGCAATGACGAAAAATGGTTTCACTTTCCTGTCAGTGTCAAATGATTTGTGAAATATCATGTAAAATACATGTATGTGATTAATTTGCATTTTGAATTTTTTCGTTTTGTTTTTGTGTTTAATGTAATTTGTTTATCAAAATGAACTACAGTTGTATTTGGACATGCAAGTTACTAATAAGAGTATATAAATTCGGGTTAGGGTGAAAGTCGTCTCATTGGCACACATACCACACCTTCCTATACATTTTGTTTGAGTTTAATCAGCCATTCATATGAAAAGTTTAATTTGATACATTTTGAATTGGTAATTTTTTATAAAAAAAAATATGTGGTTTGATTGCCAATGAGACAACTCTCAACAAGAGACCAAATGACCAGAAATTAACAACTGTAGTATAAGTCACAGTATGGCCTTCAACAATAAGCAAAGCCCATACAACATGGTCAGCTATAAAAGGCTCCAAAATTTCCATTGTAAAATAATTCAAACGAGAAAAACTAATGCCCTATAATAAAAGTACAAAATAAGGAACAATGACTGAAGGTACATGGCTAAACAATCTCCATGGAATGAGATGTGCCACTGCTTATACAACTGCATACCAATTACCATTGACTCATTATAAGTTGTTCCCTTTAAACAAACCTAAACACAAACATTAACTTGTAAACTATGTTAAAGTTTCAAAGTCAATGAACCATGATCAGGGGTGGGGCTATATACTCTCCATGGAAATGATACTTTCAAATGCTAATACATTTGTATACCAAATATCATTGACTTAACATTAGCAGTTCATCTTAAACTAATCTAATCACAAACTAATACATGTACACTAAGCAAAAGTTTCAAAGTCAATAGACCATGACTGAGGGGACTGGCCAAATATTCTCCATGGAAATGAGATGTGCTAATGCTTATACAATAAAAGGGGCCCTCTTTTCTGGAGAGATTTTTGTTGATTATATAGGGAATCACTGTCCCTTGACAAGAGCGAGTCCCTTCTTAGGCATTCAATGGGCCCCCACTGATGAAAATTTCTGGATCTATCACTCGTACATAGAAACTAGACAAAATGAAAAAGTAATATAAAAAAACAGTGTCTGGCCTACTTTTGCTGTTAGTCCCAGGTTCAACAAAGTACGTTAGGTAAAAATCCAGGCTCAGTTATGTTAAAAACTTATACTGCAGACTATATGTAATGTTATCTAGAAGAACAAGAGTGCACACGCTGAAATGTCTCGCCTTCTTTACTAATCATTGATATTATGTTGAAAGTCCTAAGTGAAAAGCTTTATTAAAAACTGTCACATAAACTTAACATTAACCAAAATAACTAAACAAAGACCAATGAACCATGAAAATGAGGTCAATGTCAGATGAACAATGCCAGGCAGACATTTAAGAAAAATATGCCTAATTACATAACCTTAACATTGAGCAATGAACCATGAAAATGAGGTTGAGGTCAAATGAAACCTGTGCGACTGACATATAGATCATAAAATATTTCCAGACACCAAAAATAGTTGACCTAGGTATTAGATAACAAGACCAAAACTCAAAAACTTAACTTTGACCACAACCATGAAAATGAGGTCAAGGTTAGATGCCCGCTAGACATGTTCACCTTACAATCATTCCATACAACAAATATAGTAGATCTATTGCATAAAGTATGAGAAAAACAGACCAAAACACAAAAACTTAACAATAACCACTGAACCATGAAAATGAGGTCAAGGTCAGATCACACCTGCCAGTTGGACATGTACACCTTACAGTCCTTCCACACACGGAATATACTAGCCCTATTGCTTATAGTATCAGAGATATGAACTTGACCACCAAAACTTAACCTTGTTCACTGATCCATGAAATGAGGTCGAGGTCAAGTGAAAACTTTCTGACCAGCATGAGGACCTTGCAAGGTATGCACATACCAAATATGATTATCCTATTACTTATCATAAGAGAGAATGGTCACTGAACCATGAAAGTGAGGTCAAGGACATTGGACATGTGACTGACAGAAAGTTCGTAACATGAGGCATATATATACAAAGCATGAAGCATCCAGGTCTTCTACATTCTAAACTATAAAGCTTTTTAAAAGACTAAGTTAGCTAACATAGCCGCCCAGTGGGAGGGGGGTCAGAGGGGCCTGGGCCCCCCTTTTCATGGGAAAAATTTGGTTGATTATATCGGGAATCACTGAAGCATGATTGGAGTGCCCCCCCCCCCCCCCCCTTAGAAAAAGTTCTGGATCCGCCACTGCTTCCCCCGTAGCCACCGGATCACTATCCCTATGTCAGACTTTCTGCTCGACAAAAACTAAGTCAATTTATAAATAATGTTTGGAAAAACTAAAAAAATCCTTCTAGATACTAGTCTTTGATTATAAACAAGCTACTGTCCAAGTTTGGTAGACATCAAGGATATTTTAAGAAAGTTATTTAAATTTTAAAAACTTTAACCACAGAGTTAATGTCCATAATGTTAACTGGCAGAAAAAACTAAGACCATTTATAAGTATAAATTACATAATGAATTACTGTTAAACAGATTTTTTTTTAACAAAAATTTAAGTTGTTAAAATTTCATTAGCTTTGACCACAGAGTGAATATTTGTGGACGAAGCTGATGACACAATGTAGGAACACTATGTCTACCTATTGCGTCAAAAGTCACAGGCCTGGACAAAAGTTTATTACATTGCAATCAGAATAGTAGGTATGTGATGTGCCAGATAAATGAAGACAGGCTAATATCCCTGTCCTGTGCATTGGAAGTCATTTTCATATCGTTCAATTTTTAAGATATCCTATCAATTTAAAATATATGTTGTATTTTCAATGAGATATCTTATTTAATTTGAAATTAATAACATATTAGATATATCATACATTCAAAACATATTTTTTAAAGTAAATATTTGCATACTTTGTAAACCTCAAATTAAAATAAGATATGACATAACATAACAAGAATGTGTGTCAAAAACTTTAACCTGCATGAACTTTGCACTATCATTTTCTATTTTCAGTGGACTGTGGAATTAAGGTCAAAACTTTAAGTTGGTAATAAAACTAGAAGGATCATACCATGGGGAACATGTGAACTAAGTTTCAAGTTGATTAGACTTCAACTTCATCAAAAATTTGTAAGGGTTCAGCAGAACCCAGTGTCTCGCCTTCTTTTGCTATAAACATCTTCGCTAGCCAAGGGTCACGATCCACTCCCGCTCTCTTCACCCTTGGCGGATTGAGATAAAATTTCGGAGACACAAGGTAAGGATTTTCATTGGTTGCAGTCAAAACTCGCTGCATCCAATCAAAAGTGAAGAGAATGGGAGTGGATCGTAACCCTTGGCTAGCGAAGATGGCTATAAATGGCAGGCTCAACAAAAATGAGGGAAAAAATCAATAAAAATATTCCTCTTGATACTATCTTTTGAATGTAAGAAGCTTCTGTCCAAGTTTGGTAAAAATCAAGGATAGTTAATGAATCTAATAAACGTTTTGAAAACTTTAACTGCAACTGTATGTAATGTTACCAGGAAGAAAATCTAAGTCCATTTAAAAGTAAAATACAGAAAAAATGGAGTTATCTTTTTACAAAATTTACTTCTGGATACTATCTTATGATCATAAATAAGCTTCTGTCCAAATTTGGTACAAACCAAGGATATTTTAAGAAAGTTATTATAATTCAAAAAACTTTAACCAGAGTGAATGTAATGTTTCCCTGCGAAAAAAAAAACTCAGTTCATTTATAAGTAAAATACGGAAAAAAATGGAATTTTATTTTTACAAAATTTACTTCTGGATACTATCTTATGATCATAAACAAGATTCTGTCCAAGTTTGGTAGAAATCAAGGATATTTTAAGAAAGTTATTTAAATTTTAAAAACTTTAACCACAGAGTGAATATTTGTGGACGCCGCCGACAACGACGACACCGACGGAATGTAGGATGCTTAGTCTCACTTTTTCGACTAAAGTCGAAGGCTCGACAAAAAGTACCTTGACCAAAAACTTAAGTAACCTGTCAGAAAGCGGGACGAATGAATGAACAGTCGAATGGACGGATGAACAAATGGATACACAGACCAGAAAACATAATGCCCCTCTACTATCCTATGTGGGGCATAAAAAACATAATGCCCCTCTACTAGCATAGGTGGGGCATAAAAAAACTACATTTTTTTTATTTAAATTGCAAGTCACAATTTATAAAAGGAAAGCAGGCGAATCAAGGGGGGGAGGGTTCTGTGTTTTGGGAAAAATTTGGTTGATTATATAGGGAACCACTGAAGCATTCTGTGTTATGTGTGGCGTCTAAAACAGATAGTTTATAAGTTGAAAAACAGAGTTTTTATAAGTTAAAATGTGTTTTTTTTAACCTACCCTCTTTTTTCTTTCAAAATAGAAATGAAAGATTTTCTGTGTTTGAGTAATTAATGTGTACAGATAGATTGATAAAGGAATGGACAGGGGTATAGCTGTGTGCTGTATGCACTTTAATTTGTTCATTGAATGTATCCTTCAACGTACGTTCAACTTCGGCAAGCACAACTTGGTCAAGATGGTCATCGTCTGCTTCATCTGGTTCACGACTGATGTCTGCAGTCCTAGTTTGTTGGTTTGTCCCATTATCTTCATCTTCTGATGCTGTGTCTGGATATGTTACTTCCAGTTCAAATTGCGGCAATATTAAAGGGATTAATAGGAATGCATTGTCTTCATCATTGTACTGGAACGTATCGGCAATATCTGGGTCAGCCATTGTTTACAAAATAAACAAGTGCGCAAGACTGCGTAGTAATATACACATTCCCGAGGCAGGTCAACTGTGGAATTGACTACCGACAACAGCCAATGAAAACACTCGTTTAAAAATAATTGCATTGACCATCAATATATGAATTAAAAGAAACATAGCGTCAGTACTATTGATTTATATAATTTTCAAGTCGAGACAATAAACAGAATGCAAACCTACCTTGTATGAGGTACAAATGTCCTGTATAAACAAAACTCTGGAACCCTTGTGGTACTACATCATGTACAATCTTAGCCTGGTTTAATATCTGCAATAAAAACATAATCATGACTGTTGCTGCTAAAAGTTAAATTTGTTTATACACTTTTAAACCGAGATATATTATGTAATTTGTCTAACAAAATGATTGTTTTTAATATTTTTTTTCAATGATTAGCATGTTTAAAGTTTTATCCCCCCCCCCCCCCCCCCCAAAAAACAAAAATGGGCGAACGAACGAACTCAGGGTGAATGGACCCAATATCAGAAATATGACATTTCTCCACAATTCATGTAATTGATTTACAAAACTTGGCAAATTGATAATTATTTCTGACATGTTTAACCTTCAAAATATCTAGAATCTTTCATTTTGACCATTTTATGCAATAAAATCATATTAGTTATATATGTTGAAATATGACATATTACAAATGTATAACATGTTATAGAAAACTTACCTTTTTTATTTATAAAATCAAAGATGTCCATTAAATATGAGTACAAACTATATCAGCACCCCACAGTTCAAGATATAAGCAAATTCTAACCAAGACAATCGAATTTCCCTCCCAAAAAGACATGTGACTTAATGAACCAATCATTATAAAGAAGAGAGAGTTGTCATACCCCAAACTTGTAAAACCTAAACGGTTATAACAAACCTAACTCATTGGTCCATGAAGACAATCACTAGTGCATGACTTGAAACTACTCACTAAGCAACTTAGAATTAAAAATATTAACTCATCAGATATACTATTTAGCATGTTTAGAATATTGTTATTAAAAGAATTAATAATTGTTAACCTCAGCTAGTCTGTCTTTAAGTTTATTCACTGGAAGTTTTGCCAGTTTCATGCAATATGGGCAATCATTTTGGTGTCTTTCGTCCCTCTTTTATCTGATTCAAATCCTTATCTAGGATGAAAAATTCTGTCCTGCATTTTTTTTAGTTGTAATCTCTGTCCTGCCTTTTTATTTTTCACTCTGTTTGGTCTTGCCTTTTTTTTTTAAAGTTTATCATGACTTTTTTTTAACTAAATTGACGTCCTGACTTTTTTTTGCAAGTGTCTTATCCTGCCTTTTTTTTTACTCAAAACTTCTGTCGTGCCTATTTTTTTCAAATTTCATCCTAGTAATATATAAAGTATATTTTAATGGTTGTGTGGCATTCTAAACTAGATCTTATGAATTGTAAATGAAAATGTTTTTTTCTCTAATCTGAATGAGCTGAATAATATCTAATTATTTCCATTTGTATACATTCTCCGCCTATTTTGTTCGGCCATATTGAATCCCGCCCCCAACTTCCTGTTCCCGTCTCCCCGCACCCCTTTATTCCCGGCTCCCGTCTGCCCGCACCCTTTTACTCCCGGTTCCCGCGACCAACTTCCGGTTCCCGTCTCTGGACTCTTGGTTTCCTATCCGACCCTCAATAATGAAGCTACGGAATCGGCCGAGTTGTGCCGAAATGAGGCCGTATAATCCCGAATTATGGCCGAAATTAACCGGAGAAAACCGAATATTTTGTACTCGGCATACCCTACTCCCCCCTACGGATTTGTCAAATTTTTATAGTAAATAGACGGCCTTTTGGACCAATGACCCTTCGGACCATTGGGGGGGGGGGGGGGGGGGGCTTCCCTGAAATAACTCAAATAACTTAAATTCATCAGTTTTAGAAGCATCATTGTTTTTATATAAAAATAGAAAGATAACAAATTTATACAAGTGGCAGGTTAACTTGTGCTTGCTATATAGCTAGGTTTGACCCAACATTCTCTTTGAATGATATCTGTATCATGTAAAAAAAAAGGAGGGGCAGTTCCAAAATACACCCCCCCCCCCCCCCCCCAAAAAAAAAAAGGGGGGAGGGTATAATTCAGAAAGCGGAATATATGTTGTATACTAGAAAGCGAAGCAAAATTTCACATTTTTTTAAAAGATTTAAAGAAAAACTATACAAAGTGACGCTCAAAAACTGCACTCTGAAGTAACTATATTATAGAAAAGTCAATTTATGACTTTCTTTGAGATATTATTGTATCTGGGTAGTAAGTAAGTAAGTAATTTTTATTGGTTTAAAATCCAAAATACCAAGACAATACAAATTTGTTATACACAAACATACAAACATATATATATCATACAAAATTTATAAACATTATATGCGGAGGTGGTACCACAAAGTTATTTAGTGCTTAATAGAGCATTTCTAGAAATGTACATGTCGCTTATAAATTTAACAATAATTCTAATTAAATCAGTCTCAACACACGTATACAAAAATTTAAATCTTGCTTCATTAGTCATATTGAAAAAAGAGGGAACTATTTCACTAATTCTGGAAAACAGTTGGTCTCTAATTATATTTAGTTTTGTACATTTTAAAGTGAAATGAAATTCATCTTCTACTTCTAAGAGACACAGAGGACAAATTCTTTCTTCTACAGGGGTTTTAGTGTGACGCCCTTGTCCAATTCTAAGAACACTATTACTAATACGAATTTTAGCAAAATGGCCTATTACTTTTCTGTCTATATTTAACAATAAATAGGTTTCCAATTTATAATTTTCTTTAAGCTGTCTATATGTTCTCAGCTTATTACCATGTACTGATTTATTATCACAAAATATATTTTCTTTCCAATAATTAAGATATCTATCATTAAGTTTGGTATGAATTGCATATAATAAACGCTTTTTTGAAATAGTATCATGATTTTTCCAAACATGTGAAAAATTTAATGTAGCAAGTAACTTCAATCTTTTTAGCAAATCCATTGGTTAATTGCAAGTTGGAACAATATACATCTTTTAGTAAACAATTGTTATCAGATTTTATGACATGCAACCAGAAGCCAATTGACAGTTTTAAAGCTTCTATAAAAACTGGATACATACCAAGTTCAGCTAGTACTGCTAAATTGACAGCTGATTTATTTACTCCAATTAAAGTTTTTGCAAATTTAATTTGGACTTTGATGGTAGCCAATGACCAATATTTTGACTCTAGATTTGTAATATCTTTAATCATATACAGAGACCAAACTTCGCTACAATAAAGAGACGTAATTGATGCCCACACAGATGCAAAAGTGTTATTCTAAAAATAACTTTAACATTTAACCCCTTATTTTTGTTGATATCAACAATGGCTAAACTTCGCTACGATTCCAGTTTAAAAATCTGTATTTAAAAAGTTTAGTTCGAGTAATTCCCCTTTGAACACATGTTATTGATTTTACACAACATCGATAATGACATTCTTAAAGGTCGGACAACGAAAATCAATCGCCATTAAAAAAGTTGACTTATTTATGGCACTATGCTGTACGTTTTTACGTTCAACATTCAAGATTTGCATCGATTGATCTTTTATTATATGATCCGATATTCTCTACAATGGCTACCATAAGTCACGGAATCAATTTGCTTCCACCTCGACAATAACTTTACCTTAAATACTATAGTATTAATGTATGGACTTTTTCATATTGGCCCTGTAACATGCCCGAGGTGTTGATAATGGCCAAGGACGGTTGTAATGGCCCTGAGGCAACTATCAATATCAAGGGCATGTTACAGGGCCAATATGAAAAAGTCCATATATTGATACTTTTATTAACCAACTATAAAGGCAACTTCATTCAAGAACAGTCTTCGAGTCTCGGATACAAAATTATACAGCTATCCACATACTACAACAGGACCAGTACAGAAAAGCCCGTTTCATAACATTTCTTTTTTAAAAATGGTTTTAATTCTTCGATTAAACAAAGAGTAAGAAACTTACCGTGAAGAAGATACAGGAATTTCATAGCTGAACTTCAACTTGTCTTTTCGCATGGAATTTTAGTCAACATTGTCATTGTGACTGTCAGATCACAGGAATCGGAAGTTCTATCAATAAAATTCTGTAAATAATAAGGTCGACTATCAATAGAGCTTCTCGTAGAGATTCCTGTGCACATTGTCACTATCATGTGTCGTTCATTAAATCATATCTCTTCCCATACCACTAGGTTCTCCTATTCATGGACCTATATTCAGTATGGTTTAAATATACCTGGCACCTTGTTTGCAAATAAACCTTTTTAATTCAATGATGGTGCCAAACAAGATTTTACAATTTGTCTTGATTTTTACATACATTGATATATGATCATGAAGTACATAAAACATTTTAGTAAAAAATCTGCCCTTTTAGATTTTATCTCATTTTTCCATCTTAACTTATTTTTTTAACCTATAGATCTTATTAAATAATACCTTTTTTAATTTAATGTTATGCCTAAAAACAAAATCAAATGATACAAACTTTAATTTAAAATTTTAAAGTTAAGGTAAAACTCCATATGATGCAAATGGAGGTGCTCCTAATTCAAGAGGCTTATACTAAGAAGAAACATTTACCTTTGGCTTTGGTTTCCTTCCCCTTACTTATTTTCCCCTGGTCAATGGCTGCCAGCATTTTCAAAACGTTCAATCAGAGACATAATATACAAGTTTATATGTCTCTGGTTCAATCAATGAATATTTATTTCATTTTGTATGATCAATAAAACAATCATTCATATTTTTAGGAATGTATAAGTCTTGAATTTGATCTATTAACATCTGACACCGATCTTTTCACTTGTCCCATCGGACAAGTAGTATGATGAATCTACTTGCCCGACACCTAATTCCACTTGTCCCGGACAATCGGACAAACGGTAATGTCGAGCCCTGTTTGTGAGAGACACTCCTGGTAAATTCATGATGAATTTCCCGAACGTTATAAAGATATCAATAATAAACCTTTTTGTTATTTATTGGGATACTACCAAGTTAGGTATCGGGGAAGATTACAACACTTACTATAAGCATGTAAAAAAATATTTTAAACGTGACCTCACCAATGTTTACCTTTCCTTGCAATGTTCTGACTGATGAAGAAAAGACAAATATTATAAAACTGTTTTTTTTTCTCTCTCTAAAGACAGAATATACTTAATTCTTCAAATCATATTGATATTTTTTTTTATTTAAACATAGTAAAGAAAGAACTTGGATGCACTTTTTATTATTCGTAATATATGTGTATAAGAAAGGCAAAAGACAGTGACATAATAAATTTATATTTCTGTGTGATTCTAACATAATTTTACTTTGAATGCTTGTAAAAACAATATATCGACATCAAAAGAAGCCCATTTCCTGTCCTTATTTATCATGTTTATGTTATTTGACATGTTTAATCCCTCATTAACTAAACAACAAAAAATGAGTGAAATAAATAAGAAAAATATAGTTAAGTAAACACTCAAATTTTATCCCCGGCTTAGTATATATCTAGGATTTTGATTGGTTAACGCTAGTCGTTACAAAACCCATAGCCCCTGGGTGTTGCTAACCCATATCCCCGGACGTTGTTAACCATTATCCCGGGGAACTTCACGCAAGTTTTCCTAAGTTCCATGCTTGCTCCTTGTGAAATATTTAATTCTGTAGATTATCCATGATGTTTGTAATTAAATATTTAATTCTGTAGATTATCCATGATGTTTGTAATTAAATATTTAATTCATTAACGATTTTGTCTTATGCCGATCATTTACACTCATTCCATTAAGGGCATACGATACAGTTTTGATCCTGTATTTACAAGTTCATAAAAATTTGCATATAGGCTATTTTTTACCTGATTAAATCAAATATGTAATAAAAAACATACCTTCATGTGCTACTTTTTGAGTAAAATGAGGTCGAAATTTGTATATTTGCTCGAAATTCAGATTTGTGGCCGTAATTTCTTTTTCGAAAGAAAGACATAACTTTTTTGTTATAAAAGATAAACACAGATTTTTTTTGGTTAAATAATCGGTCATTTCTTTATTTTATAAATATCCTAAAAAATATGCAATTTTTTATTCAGAAATAACTCATATTTATCAAATGTTTATGATTTGAGGAAAAAACGTCATTTTTTACTGCATGTTTATCAAAGTTAAAAAAAATCCTCTATTTACAGTTTTATAAAATTTGGGTCACATAATCTTCCTACAAAATGAAACAAAATGCCGTTTTGAAAAATAGGGGTCCATGAACTCGTTTTCAAATTAAATCAGTTTGAATGATAAAAATCAGTCGAAAAATGCACCTTTTCCCGATATGTCACAGTTTGACGTCGCGAAAATAACAAATTACGTTAGCAACGTCATTACCTTCCCTGTAACTGTATCGTATGCCCTTAAATGCATCACTTGACTCCACATTTTTAAGGATTGGGACTACTGACCTTGCTATGCAAATGACCCAAGTTGACGTCACACCATCTATGACGTAACTCTCACAACATTGAGCGCCATATTCGACTTAGTCCAGTTTCTCTGTCTCCGTATTAAAAACGTCTTATATTTGACTACCTGTAGGGTTCTACCATAGGTAGTACCCTACACCCCGTAAAAAAAAGGTAAAATTTCCGAATTTCAATAAAAAAAATTTAGATAATGAAAAAAACGTTGTTTTCACGTTACACTTTGTACCCGAATTTCCATAAAACTCGCCCGATTCGGACTAAGACCAGGGATAAATTCGTTATCTACGTTCATATCCGTAGATATGGATATTTTAACACCCTTCAGTACCCTGTACACCCTTCGGCTGCGCCTCATGGTGTACTGGGGTACTTCAGGGTGTTAAAATATCCATATCTACGGATATGAACGTAGATAACTTATAATATCTACAGCATCTCTAATCACATAGTGACATATCACTTTTCTCAGTGATATTAAACTTAATTATATCCCTTTCAATAACAAAAAAGTTATTGAACGATCAGGAAATTCATCATGATATAAAGATCAAGCTGGTCAGGTCAAGTTTTCTTACATTTAAAAAAATAACAAAATTTTTCATCATAAACTTTTATTATGAAAATTATAATTTCCCTGGGTAAGATTCTATAATTAAGTCCAATTCTTTCAATAACAAAAAAGCAGTTAACATTTTCTATATTGATCAGGACATTAGTCAGTGCAGAGTCGACGTTGGTCAGGTCAAGTTTATTTTTGGCCCGTTTTCAAATTGGTCTACATTAAGGTCCAAAGGGTCCAAAATTAAACTTAGTTTTTGACAAAAATTGAATCCGTTTGGTACTTTGATATGCTGAATCTAAAAATGTACTTAGATTTTTGATTTTTGATTTTTAGCCCAATTTTCAAGTTGGTCCAAATCGGGGTCCAAAATTAAACTTTGTTTGATTTTATCAAAAATTGAATAAATGGGGTTCTTTGATATGCCAAATCTAACTGTGTTTGTAGATTCTTCATTTTTGGTTCTGTTTTCAAATTGGTCTACATTAAAGTCCAAAGGGTCCAAAATTAAACTTAGTTTGATTTTAACAAAAATTGAATTCTTGGGGTTCTTTAATATGCTGAATCCAAACATGTACTTAGATTTTTGATTATGGGCCCAGTTTTCAAGTTGGTCCAAATCAGGATCTAAAATTATTATATTCAGTATTGTGCAATTGCAAGAAATTTTCAATTGCACAGTACTCAGCAATAACAAGAAATCTTCAATTGCACAGTACTCAGCAATAACAAGAAATTTTCGATTGCACAGTATTGCGCAATAGCAAGAAATCTTCAATTGCACAGTATTGTGCAATAGCAAGTATTTTCAATTGCACAGTATTGGACAATAGCAAGAAATATCATTGTCCAGAATAGTAGTTGAATCAACTTAAATCAATGTTTTATACAATATACAATGTATATTCACTTTTACTACCAACTGATAAATTAAAACAATCTTTACCATTCAGTGATAACAAGCACTTTTTTTACATTTTGATATTTTATGATGTATTTAAATGAGTGATTATTGTTGCAAACTCCATTAGGAATTTGAATTGAGATCGTTTTTGGAATAAAGGATAGGGGGATGTGAAAAAAAAATTGGGGAGGGGGGGTTCAATTTTTCTCATTTGAAATTGCATAAATAAAAAGAAAATTTTTCAAACATTTTTTTGAGAGGATTAATATTCAACAGCATAGTGAATTGCTCAAAGGCAAAACAAAAAATTTAAGTTCATTAGACCACATTCATTCTGTGTCAGAAACCAATGCTGTGCCAACTGTTTAATCACAGTCCAAATTTAGAGCTGAATCCAGCTTGAATGTTGTGTCCATACTTGCCAAAACCGTTCAGGGTTCAACCTCTGCGGTCGTATAAAGCTGCGCCCTGCGGAGCATCTGGTTATTATCTTGAATATTATTATACATGGAGATAAACTGTAAACAGCAATAATGTTCAGCAAAGTAAGATTTACAAATATTTACAAATAAGTCAACATGACCAAAATGGTCAGTTGACCCCTATAGGAGTTATTGCCCTTTATAGTCAATTTTTAACCATTTTTCATAAATCTTAGTTAACTTTTACAAAAATCTTCTCCTCTGAAACTACTTGGCCAAATTTTACTAAATATAGCCAGAATCATTATTATGCTATCTAGTTTAAAAATTGTGTTTTGTGATCAGTATAACTTATAACTCAAAAACCGAAGCATTTAGAGCAATTCTGACGGGGCAAAATTGTTAATCATGTCAAAATCTATCTGCCCTGATTTCAGATGAATCAAACAACCTGTTGTTGGGTTGCTACCCCAAAATTGTTAATTTTAAGGAAATTTTGCTGTTTTTGGTTATTATTTTGAATAATATTATAGATAGAGATAAACTGTAAACAGCAATAATGTTCAGCAAAGTAATATTTACCAATAAGTCAACATGACCAAAATGGTCAGTTGACCTGTTTAGGAGTTATTGCCCTTTATAGTCAATTTTTAACCATTTTTAGCTCACCTGGCCCACAGGAACAAGTGAGCTTTTCTCATCAATTGGCGCGTCTGTTGTCGTTAACTTATACAAAAATCTTCTCCTCTGAAACTACTGGGCCAAACTTGGCCACAATCACCATTGGGTTATCTATTTTAAAAATTGTGTCCGTGACCAAGCCGACCAACCAAGATGTCCGCCATGGCTAAAAATAGAACATAGGGGTAAAATGCAGTTTTTGGTTTATAACTCTAAAACCAAAGTATTTAGAGCAAATCTGACCGGGTTTTGTTTAGGGTGCAATCAACAGTTTTTTTCTATGACGTCATATTTTGAGGGACCATCTATAATTGACCCTTAGGGGTGTTAATGTTAATGAAGATACTTGTATAAAACTAGATATCATTAGAATCAGAATTTTCTCTAGTTTATAATGAAATAAAAATGAATTGTACTTTTAATAGTACCAAAAAGTTTTATCCAGAGAAAATGGGGAAAACATTGCCTAATCTATGCATAAAAAACATGAAATCAGGCCATGTGCACACACATGCAGACATGATACATGCACATTTTTCATATTCAAAACTGTATGAATTTCATAGGTTTTTACCTGGTCTTTCTAAAAAATTATGCTTCAGGCTACGTTCGCCTGCTCCGAAAAGAGCTACATTGGGTGCAAATAAGTTTTGCAATTTTCACTGCCAAAAAAACAGGATGTTTACAGTTTGTTTCCCCTTAAAACATGTGTATTTAATCTAATTTTTAAAAATTATTTTAATCATTCAACCTGTTTTAATTGAAGCCAGTTAACTTATTTTTACAATCAAATATAAAAAACATGATACTTTTTTACCAATTATGTTGATAAAAAGGGACTTCCCTCCAAGTCTATTTATAGTCGGGGGGGGAAAAACCCCTAGTTTTTTATACGAAACTGTTTATAGCACCCTTATCAGGTCAAGATCTATCTGCCCTGAAATTTTCAGATGAATCAGACAACCCATTGTTGGGTTGCTGCCCCTAAATTGGTAATTTTAAGGAAATTTTACTGTTTAGTTAACTTTTACAAAAATCTTCTCCTCTGAAACTACTGGGCAAAATTTAAGCAAACTTGGCCACAATCACCATTGGGGTATCTATTTTAAAAATTGTGTCCGGTGACCAAGCCCACCAACCAAGATGGCCGCCATGGCTAAAAGTAGAACATACGGGTAAAATATAGATTTTGGCTTATATCTCTAAAACCAAAGCATTTAGAGCAAATCTGACATGGGGGTATAATTGTTTATGAGGTTAAGATCTATCTGCCCTGAAATTTTCAGATGAATCAGATAACCCATTATTGGGTTGCTGCCCCTGAATTGGTAATTTTAATGAAATTTTGCTGTTCTTGGTTATTATCTTGAATATTATTATAGATAGCAATAATGTTCAGCAAAGTAAGATATACAAATAAGTCAACATGACCGAAATGGTCAGTGTCCCCTTAAGGATTTATTGCCCTTAATAGTCAATTTTTAACCAATTTTCGTAAATCTTAGTAATCTTTTACAAAAATCTTCTCCTCTGAAACAACTGGGCCAAATACTTCCAAACTTTAACTGAATGTTCCTTAGGGTATCTAGTTTATAAATTATATAGGAAGTTTTGATCTATCAACAAACATGGCCGCCATTGCTAAAAATAGAACATAGGGGTCAAATGCAGTTTTTGGCTTATAACTCAAAATCCAAAGCATTTAGAGCAAATCTGACAGGGTAATATTGTTTATCAGGTCAAGATCTATCTGCCCTGAAATTTTCAGATGAATCAGACAACCCGTTGTTGGGTTGCTGCCCCTGAATTGGTAATTTTAAGGAAATTTTGCTGTTTTGGGTTATTATCTTGAATATTATTATAGATAGAGATAAACTGTAAACAGCAATAATGTTCAGCAAAGTAAGATCTCCAAATAAGTCAACGTGTACGAAATGGTCAGTTGACCCCTTTAGGAGTTATTGCCCTTTATAGTCAATTTTTAACCATTTTTCGTAAATCTTAGTAATCTTTTACAAAAATCTTCTCCTCTATAACTACTGGGCCAAATACTTCCAAACTTTAACTGAATGTTTCTTGGGGTATCTAGTTTATAAATTGTATCCGAAATTTTGATCTATCAACAAACATGGCCGCCATTGCTAAAAATAGAACAGGGGTCAAATGCAGTTTTAGGCTTATAACTCAAAAACCAAAGTATTTAGAGCAAATCTGACAGGGGGTAAAATTGTTTATCAGGTCAAGATATATCTGCCCTGAAATTTTCAGATGAATCAGACATTCTGTTGTTGGGTTGCTGCCCCTAAATTTATAATTTTAAGGAAATTTTGCTGTTTTTGGTTATTATCTTGAATATTATTATAGATAGAGATAAACTGTAAACAGCAATTATGTTCAGCAAAGTAAGATCTACAAATAAGTCAACATGACCAAAATTGTCAATTGAACCATTACGGAGTTATTGCCCTTTAAAGACTTTTTTTACAATTTGTTCATCATGTTGACTTATTTTAAATCTCCTTTGAAACTGCAGCTAAACTTAGGCTAAATGAGTTTCAGAGTATTTAGTATAAATTTTATTTCCTTGTATGTAAAGAAACATAGCTCCTATTGCTAAAATAGAACATAGGAGAAAATGATTTTTTTTTGCTTTTGAAGAAAATAGGAGGATCCAAAGAACATTTACCGGTAAATAAATTGAAAAGCCAACATAATCATTGATGAGAGATTTAACCAAAAGAATTAAGGTGAGCGATTCAGGCTCTTGAGAGCCTCTTGTTTATACGAAACTGTTTATAGCACCCATAGGGGTAATATGTAGATTTTGGCTTATATCTCTTAAACCAAAGCATTTAGAGCAAATATGACACCGGGTATAATTGTTTATCAGATGAAGATCTATCTGCCCTGAAATTTTCTGATGAATCGAACAACCCGTTGCTGGTTGCTACCCCTGCATTTGTAATTTTAAGGAAATTTTGCTGTTTTTGGTTATTATCTTGAATACTATTATAGATAGAGATAAACTGTAAACAGCAATAATGTTCAGCAGAGTTAGATCTACAAAAAGGTTGACATGATCAAAATGGTCAGTTGACCCCTTAAGGAGTTATTGCCCTTTAACCCTTACCATGCGGTACCCGTCTTTTGACGGGCGGACCCTAATAACAGTTATTTGGCTCCAATGGCGTTCCATACTTTTAGAAGTCCACTTTATGATACTTATTTTAAAAGTTATGCATGTTTTGTCAACCTTAGGCTATCCATATTCACGTTTCTCATGTATAAGTAGCATTTTGAGCACAAATACGGACTTGGAAAATTGAAATTGGCTAAAACTCGGTTTTCTGGAGGGGTAGGCTTCACATCTGTATCTTACACAAGAAGTTCAGAGGCATAAAACTGGCAAAGATAGTGCAAACCCACAGCCATATAACTACTGATCATTATTATTATTGAAATACGCATAGGAAACAACTACTTCGGGTTGTGGGTTCATTCGAAGTCAAAAATCGTCAAAAATCGTGAAATTCGGTATTTTGGGTCCAAATGACCTTCAGTAGACCGATGAATCAAGATCAGATTCACTCCACCCTAACAACTGTTGGGGTCAATTTGTTCACTAGGGTCCACTCTACACGCAGGCTACAGCTGGATACCTTAACCAGCAACCCTGGGTCTTCTGGGTCAAGAGAAGGGGTGAAAAATCGGCAAAATTGACGTTTTTTGCACCTGTTGACCCACTTTGGGGCAAATTCCCGTCAAAATCTTCTTCTCTGAAACTGTTAAGACAAATTTATCCAAACTTGATCACAATCGCTGTTAGGGTATTTAGTTCAAGAAATGTGTCCCATGACCCTGCTTGTGAACAAAGATGGCCGACATGGCTAAAGATAGCTCATAGGGTAAAATGTAGTTTTTAGGTCATATCTCTAAAACCAAAGCATTTTGAGCAAATCTGACAGCGTAAAACTGTTTATCAGGTTAAAATCTATCTGCCCTGAAATTTTCAGACAATTCAGACAACCTATTGTTGGGTTGCTGCACCTGAATTGGTAATTTTAAGGACATTTTGTTGTTTTGTGTTATTATCTTGAATATTATTATAGATAGAGACAAACTATGATAGACAATTGTTTAGCAAAGTACAATCTAAAAATTAGTGTCTATTGCCAAAATTTTCATTTGACTCCTTAAGGAGTTATTGCCTTTTATAGTTAATTTTAACAATTTTTAGGTGTATTTTTGTAATCTTCTTGTTGGAATTGAAGTAGAAAAATTTAATAAAAAAAATCCAATTTACTAATGAGCTGACAATAATGATAATTTGATAATTCTATAAAATGAAAAAAAAACAAAACATCAATACCTGATGATTGCGTTACTTTGTTCACATTTGTAAATGATGTCACAACCAGGGGCGGATCCAGCCATTTTAAAAATGGGGGTTCCTAACCCAGGACAAAGGGGGGAAGGGGGGGGGTCCAATTACATGTCCCCATTCAAATGCATTGATCGTCCAAAAAAAAGGGGGGTTCCAACCCCCGGAACCGCCCCTCTGGATCCGCGTCTGACAACTATAATCCCAACAACAGGTCGAATATCAGAAATGATTCAGTATTTTGGTTTCATTTTCAACAGATTCAAAAATTTAAATGATGTTTCAATTCTAACAGTAATTTATATAGACTTCACCCTCTTTCACATGTAATACCTGCCTCATATTATTATTATTTCTAACTTTGATAGAATAACAGAAATTTTAAGAGCTAAATTAATCAACAACACAAGATCTAAAACTTAAAAGATATTGTTCAAAATATCAATTTATATAGTTCTCCATATTATCAAGGATGTGTAGTTAGTCTAACTATACAAATCCTTGATTTTATATTTTCTTAGAAGTTGATGAAAATATTTTTTGAATTTAATTGTGTCCCTTTTTTAGCTCACCTGGCCCAAAGGGCCAAGTGAGCTTTTCTCATCACTTTGCGTCTATCGTTGAGTTATAAGCCAAACTTAGCTTTTCTCATCACTTTGCGTCCGTCGTCGTCCGGCGTTAGCTTTTACAAAAATCTTCTCCTCTGAAACTACTGGGCCAAATTAAACCAAACTTGGCCACAATCATCTTTGGGGTATCTAGTTTAAAAAATGTGTGGCGTGACCTGGTAAACCAACCAAGATGGCTGCCACGGCTAAAAATAGAACATAGGGGTAACATGCAGTTTTTGGCTTATAACTCAAAAACGAAAGCATTTAGAGCAAATATGACATGGGGTAAAAATGTTTATAAGGTCAATTTCTATCTGCCCTGACATTTTCAGATGAATCTGTCTATCGGTTGTTGGGTTGCTGCCACTGAATTGGTAATTTTGAGGAAATTTTGCTGTTTTTGGTTATTATCTTGAATATTGTTATAGATAGAGATAAACTGTAAACAGCAATAATGTTCAGCAAAGTAAGATCTACAAATAAGTCAAATGACCAAAATGGTCAGTTGACCCGTTTAGGAGTTATTGCTCTTTATAGTCAATTTTTAACCATTTTTCGTAAATTAAAGTAATCTTTTACAAAAATCTTCTTCTCTGAAACTACTGGGCCAAATTAAACCAAACTTGGCCACAATCATCTTTGGGGTATCTAGTTAAAAAAATTTGTGGCCTGACCTGGTCAGCCAACCAAGATGGCTGCCAAGGCTAAAAATAGAACATAGGGGCAAAATTCTGTTTTTGGCTTATAACTCAAAAACCAAAGCATTTTGAGGAAATCTGACATGGGATAAAATTGTTTATCAGGTCAAGATCTTTCTGCCCTGAAATTTTCAGTTGAATCAGTCAACCTGTTGTTGGGTTGCTGCCCCTGAATTGGAAATTTTGAGGAAATTTTGCTGTTTTTAGCTCACCTGGCCCTAAGGGCCAATTACGTGAGCTTTTCCCATCACTTTGCGTCCGGCGTCCGGCGTCCGGCGTCCGGCGTCCGGCGTCCGTCGTCCGTCGTCGTTGTTAACTTTTACAAAAATATTCTCCTCTGAAACTACTGGGCCAAATTGAACCAAACTTGGCCACAATCATCATTGGGGTATCTAGTTTAAAAAATGTGTGGCGTGACCCGGTCAACCAACCAAGATGGCCGCCACGGCTAAAAATAGAACATAGGGGTAAAATGCAGTTTTTGGCTTATAACTCAAAAACCAAAGGATTTAGAGGAAATCTGACAAGGGGTAAAAATGTTTATCAGGTCAAGATCTATCTGTTCTGAAATTTTCAGATGAATCGGTCAATCTGTTGTTGGGTTGCTGCCCCTGAATTGGTAATTATGTGGAAATTTTGCAGTTTTTGGTTATTATCTTGAATATTATTATAGATAGAGATAAACTGTAAACAGCAATAATGTTCAGCAAAGTTATGGGCGTCAAGTTGGTTACCTATTCCCTATTCCCTATTCGTTACCTATTCGTTACCTATTCCCTATTCCCTATGCGTTGCCTATTCGTTACCTATTCCATATTCCCTATTCGTTGCCTATTCGTTGCCTATTCGTTACCTATTCCCTATTCCCTATTCGTTACCTATTCGTTACTTATTTGATTTTTAATATCCTTCCCCCTTTTTAATTATGGCATGGAATAGTTTAATATGGCTGCCGTGGTGTCATCCTGGTTTGCCCACTTTTAATTACATGTATATGTAAACATAGAGGGAATTGTTGTTTTAACAATTATAGTTTATTTCTGAATTATAGTCATATTTTTTACCTTTTATTTTACCTGTAAATGTTCAAAAGAACATTATATTCTGTTATTAAATCAAGGAAAGTGTGCAAAACTTTCTAAATTTCATATATTTTTGGCAGGAAAATGTATTTTTATTCATACAAAAAATAGGAAAAATGTGCACTGGAAATGAACTATTTTTCCAATTTATCAACAAATAGTTTTAATTATTGGTACATTCTGAAAAAATGTAAAAAGTAAAAGAATGAAACTAAAGATTTATTAGAATAAATCTCATTGAATATCTTTACTTTATTTAACTTATTTTTTTTAAATTCTAATAAAATACTCTTCTGAAACTTAATATAAAAAATATCCAATTTATTCTAACAACTAGAATATAAATGCAACTGTTCAATAGCCAAGCTATAAATATAACACAATTTACACAGCAATCTGCATCCAAGCTAGCATTTTTTTTCAAAAAAAAAATAACAACAATAAAATATTTTTCGATTAATAATCATGATTGCTAACAACA
Source organism: Mytilus trossulus (assembly GCF_036588685.1). Taxonomy (NCBI): domain Eukaryota; kingdom Metazoa; phylum Mollusca; class Bivalvia; order Mytilida; family Mytilidae; genus Mytilus; species Mytilus trossulus. Next base: position 88,046,211 of record NC_086377.1, on the reverse strand, counting down.
CCAGTTAGAACTTCAACCAGAAAGGCTATTTACTGACTATGAAACAGCAACCAACAACGCAGCACGAACAGTGTGGCCAGGGGTTAATGTGAAAGTCTGCTACTTCAACTTCACCCAGTGTATTTGGCAATAGTTACAGAAATATGGACTACAGTCCTATTAAAGAGATGAAGACATAAATCAACTGCAACAAGGAGCCGCAGTACTACCTCTTGTTCCACCCCACCTTGTTGGGGAAGTTTGGCTAAACACTAAAGAAGACATTTAAGAAACTGAAAACATACTGGCTGCAACTTCATTTACAGAATACATGACAGAGTTCAGGATTGAAAGCTACCGTTTTCTATGGAATCACTATTACACAGAAGGACCCCCACCACAAATCACTTGGAAGGATGGCACCACAAACTTAAGAAGAGACTCAAACATGCCCACGCAAACATCTACGAGATCATTGAGCTACTGAAAAAGACACAGGCACTTACAGAATGCAACATTATCCAGTATGCAGCAGGAGGAGCCCGCCCCCAAAAACATGACGATACAGAGAATAAGAACCAGACTCCAACTACTGAAAGAAAGATTCCAACAAGGACTAATCAGCGTGGTAGATTACTCGGACGCAGCTGATGATCGATCCCATCTCCTCCATTTGAACTGGACAATGAAGTGAAGATTTGTGAATATCATGTTTTGTGACTTTTGCTGTGAATTTAAAAGATTGTATTTATCCTCATTTTACATATTTCCTTATGCAATGCATTTATAAAATTGAGAATAATGAGAAAAAAAATTTGATTTTTTTAATAATTTTTTCTATACAATAAAAAACAACCTGAATATGCAGAAAACACTTACTAACAATATACCTGACAATACCTAAGTTGGAACAGACTATACAATTGTATGCTCATTAAACCTTTTGTCTTTTTTGTTTTCTTTACTAATAGATAATTGGTAGAATTAAAAGTGGGCAAACCAGGAGTAAACCGGCTGCCGTTACCATGGAAACGACACAATTTTGAAAAAAATCAGTTTTTGTTTTTTTGTGAACTGTTTGGATATGCTTCAACTCAGAATCATCATATTTTAAAACAATGTAGGTGCCCACTATGTACAGGTGTTGGATGATTTTGGCGATCATTGGAACTACTATGTTGCTATGGAAACTACACCAAAATTTTCAAAATTCTCCAAATGCTCAAAACTTCATGACACTTCACAGTAATGATGAGCAACATTGGTAGATGTGGCATTTGGAGTTGGAATTTCCAAAATAGGTCTTGTTACCATGGAAACAATGCAAAAAGGTCAAAAATTTCAAAAATAAGAATTTTGCGTAAACTGGATGAAAATTTACAGGGATGGTAACTGGCATAGGCAGAGTTGGATTTTGAAGTTAGAATTTTCAAAATGGCCGCCGTAACCATGGAAACAGCAAAAATATAAAAAAATTCAAAATGTTCAAACTTAATGAAACTTTGCAAAAATGTTACTAGACATCTGTAGATGCTCTCTTTCACTTTGGAATTGTCAAAATGGCTTCCGCTCTCCTGGTAATAGGGGGAAGGGTGCCATCCGTTATTGCTAGCAATTACAAATCTTACATATGGTAATAGTTCTAAATTTGTTGAGGTAAAATGATCTTTTTATGACCTATTTATATGTGTTTGTGCTCAACCGATCCTTTTACTTCATGTTCGATACGCATTTGTTCCTTACTTGTTTTTTATACGTTCTACCTTTTAACTGCTTTATGTCCGTATGTTTGAAGATGGATCTTGGTTCGACTGGATGAAATCACCGTGTTAGCGCTTGCATAAAAAACAAGATGTGGTATGATTGCCAATGAGACAACACTCCACATTAGACCAAAATGACACAGAAATTATCAACTATAGTTCACTGTACGGCCTTCAACAATGAGCATAGCCCAAACCGTGTAGTCACCTATAAAAGGCCCAGACAAGACAACCTCATACAATTCAAACAACAAAACTGACGGCCGTTTTTCATATACAAAAAAATAAACGGAAATATGTAACACAAAAACAAAGATAACTACTTAATTTCAGGCTCTTGTCTAGGGACAGGCACATACTAACATAATGTGGTGGAGTTAAACATGTAAGCAGGGTGTACATCGTTTCGGAGCATGCTATTACCTTGTTTAATTCGTTCCATCACTCGCTTATAATTCGCTTATAATACGAGTATCTTATGTTGCACCTTTTAAAACATCCTTTTCAATTGTTTTGTTGTCTCTGGTGGAAGATTTGGGCTCTTAGAGGTGATATAACTCTATAAGTGCATTTGTATCCGTTCCAGCGCTCGGAAAATACCCTGTTAAATATTCGTTACTTATTCGCTTTTAAAAAGTTTGTTGTGCGTTGCACCTTTTAGAAAAGAATTTTCAATTAAGTTCATATCTCTGGTGGTAATAATGTGTTCTTATAGATGAAATACCCCTATTAGCGCATATGTACTCGTTCCAGCGCTCGGATAATACCCGGTTACTTATTCGTTCCTTATTTGCTTTTAATGCATGAGGTATACGTTGCACCTTGAAATAAATCGTTTTTTTAATTGTGTTCATGTCTCTGGTGGTAATAATGTGTTCTTAGAGATGAAACGACCCTATTAGCGCGCAACACAATATCACACACCTATAACCCCCCCCCCACAAAAAAAAAAATTATCTTCAATTTTTGACCCCCCATTTTAAAGAAAAAAAACCCTTTTTACATCCAAAATAAAAATTTTACCAACATTTTTGTGTGATTTTTAACTTCAAAATTAAGAAGAAAAAAAAACACACTTTGCATTTATACCCCCCATAAAAAAAAATAAAAACATTTTTTTGTAAAGAGCACACCAAAACCTTAATCCTGGGGCTTTTTATAAAACTCATTTTTTCCCCTAAGGGGAGTAGTATAGTACTTGAACGACCCCCCCCCCCCCCCCCCCCCTCCAAAAAAAAAAAAAAAATTTGACCCCCAAAAAATTACCCTCATTTCAAGTAAAAGAGCCCTAAATTTTTATAAAAAAAAAGCAAAAAAAAAACGCAAAAACACCAAAATTTTCTTACTCCCAAAAAATTTTTTTTTTTACTTTGGAAAAAAACGTTATTAAAAACACCCAAAAAACAACAAAAAAATTCCAAAAAATAAATAAATAAAAAAACCGGGAGAACAGGCAGAGAAAGAATTCTGTGGGATTTAAGAGAAAAATAAAAAAATCAATTTTTACTTTTAAAAATGAAACAACCTACAGCTCCTAATTTATATCCAGAATTACCTATAGAAGATGGACAAAACTATAGATTACAAAAAATTTCAGAAATAGAAAATTCTTTAAAAAATGAAAGAGACAAAAGAAATTCTTTATATAAAAAATATAAAAGAGGAGTAAACTTTACAGATGGAATAGATACAACTTTAATTTCAGCATCAGTTATTTCTGCAGGTATAGGTATTGCTATTCCTATTTTATTACCATTACAGATTACAGCAGTCGCATGCGGTAGTGTTGGGGGTGTAATAAAATTAATAAGAAGAAAGCTTACTTCAAAAGCTAAAAAACATTATGAAATAAAAACTTTAGCAGAGTGTAAATTAAATAGTATTAAAGATTTAATTTCTAGATCTTTAACTGACAATAAAATAAGTGAAGAAGAATTTAAACTTATTTTAGAAGAACTAGAAAAATTTAATGAGATGAAAAAAAATTTAAAAATGGCAAATTTAAAAACTTCAAAAAGTTTACCAGAAGATGAAAGAAGAAAAATTATAGAAGAAACAGAAAATAGAGTAAGAAATGAAATAAAAAAAAAAATGGAAAATCTATAATTTTTATAAACAAAATAACTTTAGTTGAAAATCACCACTATGTGAACGTGGGAAATCCACCAAACTATGAATCAATTTTTAATTAAATAAATGGATGAAGAAACAAAAGAAAAATTAGTAAAAAATGTAAAAATAATGTTAAATAAAAAATTTAATTATTTTTATCTTAAGTTGTTTTTAACAGGTTCTTTTTATTGTTTATTATCTAATATTTTAGATGAATAAAATGGCTGAAGGAGGTTATATGTTTGATAATCCTGAGTTTAAAAATAATGATTATGATAAAGAAGAAGAAGAAACGTCTGTTCAAAATGATGAAGAGTTTCAAAAGTATATAAATAAAGAAATTGAAGTAACAAGAGATTTATCAGAAAATGATGCTAAAATTCGTAAAAAAGAAACTACAAAAAAAATGATTAAACAATTTTATAAAAAAAATGGTGAAACTACACGTAATGAAGTAGGTTTTTTTGTTAGGGAAGATCATAATGAAAGACAAATCTTATATGTAAAAGATGAAAAAGGTAATGATATTGCATTAACGTATTACCAAAAAGGAGTATTAAAGTTTTATAAATTTAGCACTCTTCAAAGAGAATACAGTGTTAATTTTGTCAGGGATGTTTTAGGTGTAGATGATTATAAAATATCTGATTATTTAAAAAAAGGTAGATCAGTGTTTCAAGATTTTCAAAAAAAGATAAAAGCACCAATTCGTGAACTCGATAATATAGAAATTCCATTACAAGAAATATCTTCACAAGAAGAAGGACAAGAATTATTAGAAACAGCAAGTAGTGCAGAAACATATGTGAAAGAAATAGAAACTTCATTTATTGAACAAGGAACATCTTTAGTAGATAATGAAACACAAACAGAAATGACAAAAAGAGAGATGGATGGAATAATCAGTGCAATGACATCAGTAAAGGAAGAGATTGCAAATGAATTAGCAAAACTGAATGAAACAAATAAAGACTTAGCAAAAGAAAACGCCAAATTAGAACAAGCTAAAGAAGACAATTTAAAATTTCAAATAGATAGAATACGTAGTCGAATGAGAGAGTTGGAATCTGAGAGAAGTGCAAGAATAGAAGTAATTAATATTAATAGAGAAAAACTACGTAGTCAATTAGATAGATTTAAACAAACAATACATAAAATGTTAAACGAAGACAGAACATTAGGTGAAAGAATAAGAACATTATTCAGAGAACAAGGAATAACAATAGTTAGTGTTTTAACTGCTTTTGGAATGATTATTGGTGTTATTGTTGAAGCATTTACTGGTTCTCCTTCTCCTGCTCCTTCTCCTCCATTAAAAGGTGGTGGTGTACAAGATTGGTTGAAAAAACAATTAAAAAATCTTGGAAAATTATTATCTTTTCTTGCAGGAAAATTAGCAGCTGCATTACCAGGTATTATAGGTTCTATTGTTTCTTGGTTATTGTCTGCAACAAAAGACGTAGTAAATTGGTTTGCAAACAACTTATGGGCATTGCTTATTTTAGTTGTTAGTTTATTGTTTACTGCTGCTAGAGATTATTTGAAAAAATAAAGTGCTGTAAATCCTATTACAATACTTACAAATATTATTGCTTGTTTATTATCTTCATGATCTTCATGTTCAGTTTTTTTTATTGGATCTATTTTTGGTTCTTTAGGCTTTTCATGTTTTATAGGTTCTTGTGGTTTTACAGGTTCTTTTGGTTTAAAATCAACATGATCAAAATTTTTATTATTTAAATCATCATTTAACCCAAGTGTTTGATTTTCTGTTGCAATTATAATTTTATTATTATAACCAACAATACTTCCAATTTGTAAAACCATATCACTGGGAGACATATATAAACCAAGACCATAAGCATAATCAACTTTACTTCTTGCGTATTTTAAAACATTTTCATAATTCGATATCTGGGTGGGTAAATCGATAGGACTATTTATTACATCTTGTACATTTGCTAAGAATTGTTTTTGTGCATCAAATCCTGTTCCTACTTTTAAAATTTTTGTTTTTGTTTGAGATTGTGCACCTAACAAAGCCCATACATAAATTTTAATACTTTCATTAATACGTTCAACACCAGATTGTGTAAATCCATTCCCATTATCTAAAATAAAAGTAGTCCAAGCCATACTTATATCTTTTTCATGATAAATTGTATCATGAATATTAAAGAATGGACCATCCTTTTTATGATTTTGTCTATATTCACCACTTGGTTTATAATATTGCTCAAAACTTCCTAATCCTTGACATGATGATTCTAGTTTTTGTCTCCAATTTGTATTTGGAGAAATATTAAATTCATCACATAATTTCTGATATGCAGCTTTGTCATATGGGTTCTTGTAATAACAGAAAGAAGAATCTGTTGGTAAAGGTGATTTAAGTTCTTTTAAAATTCTTGCAATGCAATAATATAAATGAAACATATAAAAAGACTTTGTAAGATTTGAAGTATTTTGTATATGATCATTATAAGAAACACCACATCCTGTACTTGCACACCAAACTGCAAAATTTAACTGACATTGCCACCAATCAAATGAAGAATGAATCCAGGCATTCCATGGTTCGTTAGTGTGTATTGATGGGTTTTGATAGTTTTGAAATAAATCAGGAAAAGCTGTTTTAAAGTTCTCTTTTTGATTTACAAATATCGTTTGATTTACAAGATTTGTTTTTAATTGATGATCTTTTTCAGAATATTTAATACCTGGATTATATGAAACATTAGGATTATATTTAAATTCTTTTGTTATCATTTTTTTATATTAAAAATGTTTCATACTATTTCAAATATTGATAATACAATAAACTTAGAACAATACATAAATAACAGAAATGGAAATAAACGTATTGGTTTGAAATTTATAAGATACAGCATAGGTTGGTATAATGTTTATCATGGGTTTATAACAAAAACCGGAGAGGAACAGCAAAGGATTATGAATGGTTATTATAGTTTTCAACAAATAGTGGATGAATTTCAAAAAGAAAATATTGTATTATCCGTAAATGAAGCAAATGGTATCGCTTCATTAAACACTACTACTGAGTTAAAGATAAGTAAGGGTTTGGGAAATATGTTAGGATTTAATAATAAACGTAAATTCGAACCTAATGAATTACATTATGGAAACAAATTTGTGGATTTTGCTATCCATAAATCATTATATATCCATTTGGAACAAGTTAGCACTTCTCATAATTATCTTGATGGTAAGCCAAGTACATTATTGGCTGTTATTCCAGTCGAGAATAAAGAGTTTGGTGAAGTTATAACAGCGAGATTTGAGCATCCGGAATATAAGTGTTTAGTAAATGATGTTATAACAGAATTGAAATTAGAAATAAGAGATGAAAATAATAACAAGATAATTAATCATTTACCAATTAATTGTGTTTTAGAAGTTATATAATTTATTTAATAAAATGAGCATACTTGGTGTCAAAAAAAAAAACGTAGATACATCGGAAATAAAAAAGGAAATATTAAATATGAAGAGTGAACTTCGAACAAGGGATACTAAGGATAAACATTTACGCCGGAGTGTCGCTGCCCTAACCATCAGAGTTTTAAATGTTGAAAATATAGTTAGTAATATTAAAAATAAACCAGACAAAAAATTAATAAGTATAAATGCTGGAATTGATGGTTCAATACATGCAAGACAAAAGTTTAATTTTGGTGATGGTGGTGGTGGTTATTATGTAATGAACTTTCCAGGACAAATATTGGGTATTAGTTTAGTAAGTTTAAGAACAAACTCAGATAATATAGATGTTATGATAACTGTTAATAATTATAAGACATATAGTTACGGAATAAGTTTAAGTAATGGTGACACACACAGTTATCATAACTTTGATATACCTTTTGAAGTTAAGGCTGGAGATATTATAGGGTTTGTTAGTGAGAGTGATAATTCTACATGTATCAATACTCTAGTATCAGTGATAATTGAATTATTTTTATAACAAATTTAATCCTTAAAAATGTCGGCATACGGAAACAAATTAAATCCTTACAGAAAAATAAGAGAACCCCGTGGTGTGAAAGGTATTCGTCAAAGTGTATCAATAACAAATAATCCTTCAACTATTGATCAAAATCAACAGCTATTAGTGAGATTCCCCAATCTAAGCAATAATGATGTTATTGTTCCTGGAACAACCAGATTGGCATTTGAAATAGAACTCACATCTACAGACGACAATGCAACTATATATCAAAACATAGGAAGAACAATAGTTAAAAAAACAACAATTCGTATAAGTGGAAATGAAATTATGTCAATTGATGATAGTGATATTTATCATTGTTATGTTGATTTATGGAAATCTACATCTGAACGTTTAAATATGGCATACCAAGGAATTGGTGAAACAAACATGTTAAAACACAGAGTTGGTGCGGATGATAAAGCATCAAACATAGGGGATGAAGCAATTGCAACTGCATATGGTGCAAGATTTTGTATCCCACTTGATTTTGAACTATTAGAAACTCATATGCCTTTTTATCAAGCAGGTCTTGGTGATAGACTTGAATATGAACTTACATTTAATAATTATAGCAATGTTATTAAATCAACAGATACATCTGCAAGTTATACAATCAAAAACATTTGTTTAGAATTTGATATGGTTACTGATGCAGAATTAGCAAGACAGATAAGACAACAAGTTAATGGTAAGATGGTTATTTTGTACGATAGAATACTAAGACATAGAAAAATAACCAAAAACAAATCTGATACATTGTGGAATATAAATTTAAATGTTCCAGCTAGAAGTATGAAAGGAATTCTAATGTTGTTCGAAGATCCTGAAAGAACAAGTACCGAAACTTATTATAATCCTAACATAACAAAAGTAGAAATGACAATAGAAGGTGTTCCAAATCAACTATACAGTCAAGGAATGAAAGCATATCAACAATGGGATGAAATAAATAAATTCTTTGCTTTAAATTCAAAAAGAAATAAAACAACAGAAGAAGTTTTAAAGGATTTAAATTTATCCTATACAACATTAGAAAAATATCTTACAACTAATTATGCATTATGGTTAGATTTACGTTCAACAGATGACAACTCATTACACGGTTCAGGTAGAAGAATTGAAAATGCTTCTGAAGGTATTACTATCCAAATAACTAAAACAGCAGGAGCAAATAAATTAATAAATGTTTATCTGTTTGTTATACAAGATGCACAAATTAATTTTGAAGATGGAAGATTTAAAGAAGTTAATTACTAGCGGTTCCCCTTAAAAAATGGAAACAAACGAGCGGAGCGAGATACACTCCGATTCCCTTTATGAATTACCAAAATATCCCCATTGTGCTATTATATGTGGACAAACAGGATGTGGAAAAACAGAGTTTGTTCTTGATTTATTAGAAGGAGAATATAGTGGAGTTTTCAAATATATAGTCATACTTTGTCCAACCATCCAATGGAACAAAGCATACAAAAATCGTGAATGGATTGGTGATGTTAGAAAACCAAAAACAAAAAATCTAATAATTGTTAATCCTATTGTTGAAGTGAGAGAAGCGAACGGTTCCCTTTATGAAGAAGAGAAGCTACAAGAACTACTAAGAATGTTCTTTAAAAAATATGCTGGTCATTCAACATTATATATCATTGATGACTGCAGTGCAACAAAAGAACTAACAAAGAAAAAAGATATGCTGTCCGAGCTTGCATTTTCAGGAAGACATGCGGAACAATCAGTGTGGGTCATTTCACAGAGATACAACTCTGTTTTAAAAGATTTAAGAGAACAAACAAAATGGTTATGCATGTTCTACACAAAAGATAGAGATAGTTTTGATAATTGCCTAAGAGAAAATGATGTTATTCCTACTTTGGAAGAAAGACAAAGAATAAAGGAAGAACTTAAAAAAAAGAAACATCGTAAATTAATATTAAAGACAGATCAACCTACTGATTATTGGTTACTTAATTGATTTTTTAGCAATTCTCAAGTAATGCTTAAGTAATGCTTAAGTAATGCTTAAGTAATGCTTAAGTAATTCTTAAGTAATTTAACCAAAATAAGCAAAATAATGCTTAAGTAATTTAACCAAAATAAGCAATAAAAAAAAGCAATGCTGTTGGAAATACTAACAATTGCAACAAACACTGCAGTCTTATCATTGGTTGGATATGTTGTATTTATTTTTTTTAAAGTTAAAAATAAATTATATCCGTTTTTTGAAACGTATAAAATGAATGCTGAAGAATTATTAAGCGAGCAAATTGTGGAAAACATAAATATTGATGATGAAGCGAGCGAAGTGAACGGTTCCCTTCAAGAAAAAAAACGCGAAAGATTATCATCCGTTGTTGCTGGTGGGAGTAGTAAACAATATCTGGGTAAAGAATTACAACTGTCAGATATTGATAAAATGACAACAGAACAAATAAACAAACTATACTGTAAATATGAAGCAAAATTGGGAGCTAGTATGACCAAGACATTAGGAAACTCTTTTATAAATTTATATGTCATGGGTGTATCAAAGTTTTTCAAAGTTGTTAATCCACCAATTTTAATACAAGACTTAGAGGAAGATCCTTTTATCAATAATGCTTTAACTAATACATGTTGTGAACTGTACTATAGATATGGAATGTATCTTGCTCCTTTTACTGCAATATTAACAACAGCAAGACATATTGAACCACTCGCTTCGCTCGATTTCCGAAAAAAAGATGAAAATAATGACATAAAAAATGATGAATGAAAATCCTGAACAAAAAGAAAACAAAGAAGAAAAAAAAGAAGTATTTAAAAAACCCAAACCAAAAGACCCAAAAAGAGTAGCTGCTGGTAAGAAAGGTGCAGAAGTAAGAATAAGAAATGCAGAATTGAGAAAAAAAGAAGTGGAAAAATTAAAAAAAGAAAATTCAAAAATCAAACAAATAACAAAAGATTCTGATACAGAAACAGATTATGAATCAAACGAACATATCCCTTCTGTCAAGAAACACTCCAGTTCCCTAGTTGATTACAAATTTGTACTTTTTCCTATAAGTATTGTTGGATTGGGATTGTTTTTTTACAACCAAAGTAAGAAACCAGAAAGAATGATTAAAGAAATAACAAAACCAGAAAAACAAAAGAAAGAAATTGATCCTTTTGAATTTAATTAAATTTAGTACATTAAAATGACAACTCAAAAAGACGGAAAACAAATAGCAAATATGTTATATCATGCTGGAGTGGAAACATTGTTAACAGTTGGATATGCAGAAATAGGTAAAAAGGTATTAAGGAGGCCAGCACCAAAAGTGGATTTTAACATGAATGATGTTGTAATGTTATCCATTGATATATTACTTGCGATAGCAACAAAAGATATGTTGATTAAGCAAGGTATTATACCTGCTGATATTATGAAGTAATTTTTGTTTTTATAAAATGGCAAGTGCTTTAACAATGATGCTTGGTGGGGCAATAACAAATGCTTTTGCATTTTCAGGGAGTAATTATTTATTTTCACATATGGGTAGTAATGCAAATGAAGAGAAAATAAGACATGATAAAGCTATAGAAAAATTAGAAAAAGCACAATCAGAATGGAATAAAAAAAGAATACAAAGATTAGATTTTATAAATGAACAATTACAAAAGGAACATCATGCGGTTCAGACTTTTGATGATGTTGACCAGGCAATGAAACTATACTATCGTGTCACGAATAAAAAATTAACTTCATTATCACCTAAACCTACATTAAGTGATTTTTATACTCCATCAGAAGACCAGAAAAATAGAGAGATTGCATTTGTTGTTGGTGGTATGACATTAACTGGTTTTATTGTTTGGAAATTAAAATAAAAAATAAATACAATTTACTAAGAAAAAATTGATAAAAATTAGAGTCCCTAATTCCTGTACTTTTTCTGTTTTTAGGGGTATAGAGAAATAATAAAATAAAATAAAAAATTCTTAAAAAGAAATTTCAGGACATGGTTTTTCAAAAACATATTCATAAACTTTATCTGGTCTAATAAAAGCATCCCAACCAGGAGGAAACTTAGATAACTTTTTACCATCAAACTTTTCCATTACTTCCATTTGTTTTGGAGTCAAAGGACATTCTCCATCATCTCTTAAACAACATATCTGATAATCTGATAACATTATTCTTCCTAATATAACTTTAGCGTCAGGATCATCTTTCTCAGTATAAGCTTCAATCATTTTTTAGTCTTTTATTTTTAAAAATAAAAATTTAAATTATATATTTTTTAATATCCATAAGGAAAACTTCTAATTAAATTTTCATTTTCACAATATACCATTCTTTTATCAAACATATAATCATAAGCTTTAACTTGTTTAACTGTTTTAAGTTGATGATCTTTTCCTATTTTTATATTATTATATTGAACAGTTTCATATTTTTCATTTTCATCAGTAACTATTTTTATTTTTTTATCTAATGTAATCTTTTTTTCTACTTCAGCATTTAATCTAAAACCTTTACAACAGCTAACTAGTTTTTCTGTATCTAGTTTCATAGAATAATCTTTTGGACCAGCAGATATAAATTGTTTTATATGATTAGCGTTATGTTTTGAAACAATTTCATCTGTTAAATCTCCTAATTTATTTCCCATCATACTTTCTATTTTTTTACAAGCTTCAGAACCATCATCATTATAAATACAAGAATCTGTATCCATGTATAAAACTCTTTCTTGAAGAATATCCAATAGTTCGTATAATTTTAATCTAGCATGTGCTGTTGTAAACAAAGCTATATAAACATTTACACTTGGATTAGGTTTAGAGTATTCTTCTTTATTTTTATATTCTGTTAAAACAATATCTTCATCTAATATCATAGTACTTATATCTTTATATTTTTCATTGAATACTATTTTAGTTATATGTTCTAAAGTAAAACAATATTCTTTTTGTGTAAAATTATCTCTCATACCAAAATGTCCCCATAAATTATTTAAACATATTTTAGCTATAAATCTTAATCCTGAATTGTACTTAACTTTGTCAATATCTAGATCATAAGCAGTATTATCTATAATGTATTGTATTTTTGTTTTACATTCTTTATCGTTTTTACAATCATTTTTACAATATTTAGGATCACATTTACATCCTGAAGCTTCTTGTTTATATTTCATAAACGTATCTACATAAAGTTTAAATATATCTGTAGATGTTTTTTCAAAATGTTCTAGTTCATATATTTTTTGTAATTCATAACCTTTTTCTATTGCTTTATCTATTTCTATTGTAGACCATGTACCTACTATAACTCTTTCCTCATCAGAATGTATACATTTTTCATTTTTAATATTTTTACATTCTTTACATCTTTTTATTTCATGTATTTTATCATGTTTATTTAAAGTAGGATCATCTATGTGTTTACATTTAAAAGATATTTTATTCATACATGTTCTACATAATCCAAAAAGTAATTTATGTGTATTATCACTAGTTACTTGTTTATAAGGTAAAACAGGGTGATACAATCCTTTAGGTGGTAATATTTTACATTTCATTATTCCGAAATAATTATTTTTTATATAATCATCTACAGATATTTCTGTAGATGTAATAGGATGTCCTATAGGATATTTACAATATTTATTTACTGATGGATACAGAGAACAAAAATCTACATATCTACCTTTTAAATCAGAAAGATTATTGTATAATTGAATAGTTTCTGTTCTTCCTCCATAAAATGCATCTCTTTTATCAATAGGTTTTAAATGTGGATCAACTTCAGGATATTTTTGTTGATCAAACTCACATTCCCATATTGTATGAATTTTTACATTTGGTTTTAGATAATCTTCAATAGTTTTAAGTCTTTCTTTAGTTTGGTCATATAACTCTTTCATAGTTTTTTTATTTCTATCTTTTTTACATATTTCTTCAGGACTATAACATTTTGTGCATCCATGCCAATAACATCCAAAAAATTCATAAACATTACGCATTTTATTTTCTCTATCATAATAATAACCATCGACTTTATAACATTTATTATTAATGAATAATTTCTTTTCACCTCCCCTTTTAGCATGTTGAATCATTATATTATATTCTAAAGAAATATACTCTAACCATTGTATTGATTTTTGTGAATGTACTTCTTTAATTGTCATCTTTTTGTGAATTCCAATTGTTTCATTTGTCAACATTAATGTTTTAAATATTTTTGTACAACATTGAGCAATTGTAATATATTGAAATGGATCGATACAATTATTGGTTATATTTAAAAATAATTTTCTATATAAGGTACAACCTTTGGCAAGAATTAAAACATCCAATAGACAATAATAAAATATTTCTTTATAGAATTTAAATTCTTTTTCTTTAACTTTATTATACCATTCATCAAATAATTCTTTATTTTTAATTGTCATAGTATTATAACCAAAATATTCTTTATCAGGATAAATTCCCTCATATTTTTGATTCTCTGTTGTATTAAAATAATGTGGAAAATAACCTTTGTTACCCACAAATCCAAATGTTTTTGGGAAAGCAGCTAATCCACATAATGTAAAATTTATAGAATCTATGAAACTTAAATTTATTCCTTTAATAAATATAGCTGTTAATTTTAGTCCAGAAGAAATTATGTTATGTTCAATTTTATTTTTTACAATGTATCCTAAAATCGGTTGCATATCATAACCTTTTCCATAATGTGAAATAAAAGTGTAGTCTTTAAATTTATCTCTTATGAAATATTTACAAAAGTTGTCTATTACAGAATTTGTTTCATATTTAATTTTTTCTACATCACTAAAACAATCATCTATGTCTAATTCTAACAAGTTTAAATTATCAATATTGAAATCACATTTAAATACTTTTACATAGTTATTTTTAAAACAATAAATATTTTCTAAATCGTAAGCTATACAAAAATTCATTATATGTATTCCTGTTTCTTGATTTGCTTCAAAATCAAAATATATATATTTATTATTTTTTACTTGTTTTGGTACTGATGGTTTCATATAACATAAGTGTTCTTCATTACTTTCCGTGTATTTTTCATAACATATTAAACATATTTTTTCACCACATTTGTGATTTTTACCTGTATATGTTTTGTTACATTTATCACAAATATGTTGTTTTCTGATAGTTGTTACTGTATTATCTTTGCATGTATGTTGTTCAGTATAACCAATTAAACATACTTTACAAAACCTACGTTTAGCTAAAAATCCTGTTATATTTGTTATAGTGTCAAAGTGTTCATCATGATAATATAAATATATTTGGTCATTATATTCTTCATTACCATCATATACAATATATTCTGTACTATTTGATGTAAAAACAATTATCCTAATATTAAGATAATTTTCAAAAGCTTTTAAATCTTCCAAATCATTTCCTTCTTCTTTTATTTCTACTCCTGATTGTTCATGCAAATCTTTAGCTAATCTTTTTTGTAATGGTCTACTTTCATTGATATGTTTTAATTGAGAATCTGTAAAATCTTTTAATAACTTATTTGAAGCTAAAGAAGTTACAATTGCCCTTGATAAACATATTGTATCATCATTTTTTATTTTGATAATACTTCTTTTATTTATGACATCTAATATTTTTAAAGCTTTACCTTTTCCTCTTTTATTGGGTATAATAGTAACTTCAAAAATAACTTCTTCTAAATTTAATTCTTCAGCACTATTTAATAATCTTTCCATTTGATCCATGAATAACTTTTTAACTGTATTATATGTTCTTATAGGCCAGCTTTTATGTTTAGTAATTATGATTTCATGAATAGGTACTATTTTAATTCTTCCATTAGGGTAATCTTTTATGGAATAGTCTACCATGTGGTCAAAAGCATTTGTAAATGTTTCTTGTTTTTCATCCTTTAGACTAATTTTATAATTAAATACATAAATACTTGCTTTATGTTTATATTCTTTTGTCAAAACAAGTTTATATGAATCTCCTCGCTTGGATAAAATTTTATCCTTTTTTGCCTCCATTTTTTAAGAAAACATTTTAGTTACTTCAAAATGTCTAAAACAAATCTAACAAATAAATTAGCAGATGAATTACATCATAGAGTTATAAAATCTTTTCCTAAAAGACGTGTTTATGTTAATTCAATAGATCAAACATGGGCAGTTGATTTGATAGATATACAACAATATTCAAAACAAAATAAACACTATAAATATTTATTAGCAGTTATAGATGTTTTTAGTAAATATGGTTGGTTGATTCCATTGAAAAATAAAACAGGAGTAGCAGTGAGTGAAGCATTTAAAACATTATTTAAAGAAAGAAAACCAATATATATTTGGTCAGATAAAGGATCCGAATTTTATAATCGACAAGTAAAAGAATTGTTAAAAGATAATAACATAAAGTTATATTCAACTGAGAATGAAGAAAAATCCAGTGTAGTGGAACGATGGATAGGAACAATGAAACAACATATGTATAAATACTTTACTGCTAATGAAACTTTAAAATATTATGATATATTAGATAAATTAGTTAAAAATTATAATAATACAGTACATTCTTCAATTAAAATGACACCTGTTGAAGCAAGTAAATTAAAAAATGAATTGACAGTGTATAAAAATTTATATCCAGAAAAAGAAGAGAAAATTAAAAAACCTAAATTCAAAGTCGGAGATAGAGTAAGAATAACAAAAAAGAAGGGTAAATTTGAAAAGGGTTATACTACTCGTTGGACTAAAGAAATATTTGTAATTGAAAAAGTTTTAAATACAATTCCTTTTACTTATAAAATAATTGATTTAAAAGGCGACGAAATAACAGGTTCTTTCTATGAACAAGAATTACAAATGACTAAGTTTTAAATCTTTATTATAACACTCATTTGTAAAAGTATTTGTAAAATTACACATAATCATTCATGTACATATAACAGTCACTCAGGTATGTAGAAATACAAAATCCATTATCAGTTAATTGTTGGTTGTTAATTAGGTTTCTAGTCAACACGGATTCATCAATAGTTCATACATCATAAATCACCTTTTGTTCGGCGGACATGCATGTCCGTTGATCAATAACTGTCTTATTGCGATTGAGGCATTTCGTCGGTTGTCGTAGGTAGTGGTCGAATGTTCAGTAATAATAACAGACTGTTCCGTTGACCACATCCCTGGAATACACTAATTAAAAGGTAAATTTAAACTTTCTTGCGACATTAAAAAAAACACGTCTTCTCTCCACTGTTAATAAACGTTCTGTTATATGTTAACATCACCCAGGCAACCTTCAATATTACAACTATAAATTATTAATTCTGTAAATCGATTGCGTTTCAGTTAAAAGCGTAATCACTGTTGTAGTCGTATTGATCCGTTTTATTACTAGACTATATTGATAAAATTAATTAAAAATCAAGGTTAGGGCGCACTGGGGAAATTATTTTTTCTCTTAAATCCCACAGAATTCTTTCTCTGCCTGTTCTCCCGGTTTTTTTATTTATTTATTTTTTGGAATTTTTTTGTTGTTTTTTGGGTGTTTTTAATAACGTTTTTTTCCAAAGTAAAAAAAAAAATTTTTTGGGAGTAAGAAAATTTTGGTGTTTTTGCGTTTTTTTTTTGCTTTTTTTTTATAAAAATTTAGGGCTCTTTTACTTGAAATGAGGGTAATTTTTTGGGGGTCAAATTTTTTTTTTTTTTTTGGAGGGGGGGGGGGGGGGGGGGGGTCGTTCAAGTACTATACTACTCCCCTTAGGGGAAAAAATGAGTTTTATAAAAAGCCCCAGGATTAAGGTTTTGGTGTGCTCTTTACAAAAAAATGTTTTTATTTTTTTTTATGGGGGGTATAAATGCAAAGTGTGTTTTTTTTTCTTCTTAATTTTGAAGTTAAAAATCACACAAAAATGTTGGTAAAATTTTTATTTTGGATGTAAAAAGGGTTTTTTTTCTTTAAAATGGGGGGTCAAAAATTGAAGATAATTTTTTTTTTTGTGGGGGGGGGGTTATAGGTGTGTGATATTGTGTCGCGCATGTACCTGTTCCAGCGCTCGGTTAATACTCTGTTACCTATTCGTTACCTATTCGTTGCCTATTCACTTATAATATGTTTGTTGTACGTTGCACCTTTTAGAAAAGTATTTTTAATTGTCTCCATGTCTCTTGTGGTAACAATATGTTCTAAGAAATGAAATTACCCTATTAGCGCGCATGTACCCGTTCGAGCGCTCGGTAAATACCCTGTTACGTATTCGTTACCTATTCACTTATAATACGTTTGTTGTACGTTGCACCTTTTAGAAAAGGATTTTCAATTGTGTCCGTGTCTCTGGTGGTAACAATGTGTTCTTAGAGATGAAATGACCCTATTAGTGTGCATGTACCCGTTCAAGCGCTCGGTTAATACCCTGTTACCTATTCGTTACCTATTCGTTACTTAATCGCTTTTAATACGTTTGTTGTACGTTGCATCTTTTAGAAAAGATTTTTCAATTAAGTTCATATCTCTGGTTGTAACAATGTGTTTTTATAGATGAAATACCCCTATAAGCGCATATGTACTCGTTCCAGCGCTCGGATAATACCTGGTTACTTATTCGTTCCTTATTTGCTTTATATGCACGAGGTATACGTTGCACCTTGAAATAAATCGTTTTTTTAATTGTGTTCATGTCTCTGGTGGTAACAATGTGTTCTTAGAGATGAAATGACCCTATTAGAGCGCATGTACCCGTTCCAGCGCTCGGTTAATACCCTGTTACCTATTCGTTACATATTCGTTGCCTTTTCACTTATAATACGTTTGTTGTACGTTGCACCTTTTAGAAAAAAGATTTTCAATTAAATTCACAGCTCTGGTGGTAACAATGTGTTCTTATAGATGTTATACCCCTATTAGAGCGCATGTACCCATTCCAGCGCTCGGTTAATACCCTGTTACCTATTCGTTACCTATTCACTTATAATACGTTTGTTGTACATTGCACCTTTTAGAAAAGGATTTTCAATTGTGTCCACGTCTCTGGTGGTAACAATGTGTTTTTAGAGATGAAATGATCCTATTAGCGCACATGTACCCGTTCGAGCGCTCGGTTAATACCCTGTTACCTATTCGTTACCTTTTCGTTACCTATTCGCTTATAATACATTTTTTATAAGCGGATAAGTAACGAATAGGCAACAGGGTATTATCCGAGCGTTGGAACAGGTACATGCGCGCTAAAAGGGTCATTTCTTCTCTAAGAACACATTGTTACCACCAGAGACATGAACACAATTAAAAATCCTTGTCTAAAAGGTGCAACGTACAACAAACGTATTATAAGTGAATAGGTAACGAATAGGTAATGAATAGGTAACAAATAGGTAACGAATAGGTAATAGGGTATTAACCGAGCGCTGGAACGGATACATACGCGATAATAGGGTTGTTTCATCTCTAAGATCACATTGTTATCCCCACATACATGGACACAATTGAAAATCCTTTTCTAAAAGGTGCAATGTACTTAACAAACGTATTATAAGTGAATAGGTAACGAATAGGTAATAGGGTATTAACCGAGCGCTGGAACGGGTACATGCGCGTTAATAGGGTTATTTAATCTCTAAGAACACATTGTTACCACCAGAGACATGAACACAATTAAAAAACGATTTATTTCAAATTTAGTGCAACGTATACCTCGTGCAAAAAAAGCAAATAAGGAACGAATAAGAAACAGGGTATTAACTGAGCGCTGGAACGGGTACATATGCGCTAATAGGGGTATTTCATCTATAAGAACACATTATTACCACCAGAGATATGAATTTAATTGAAAATCCTTTTCTAAAAGGTGCAACGTACAACAAACGTTCTATAAGTGAATAGGTAACGAATAGGTAACAGGATATTTACCGAGCGCTGGAACGGGTACATGCGTGCTAATAGGGTATTTTCATCTGTAAGAACACATTGATATCACAAGATACATGGAGATAATTAAAAATCCTTTTCTAAAAGGCGCAACGTACAACAAACGTATTATAAGTGAATAGGTAACAGGGTATTAACCGAACGCTGGAACGGGTACATGCGCGCTAATAGGGTCATTTCATCTCTAAGAACACATTGTTACCACCAGAGACTTGAAAACAATTAAAAAACGATTCATTTCAAGGTGCACCGTATACCCCGCGCATTAAAAGCGAATAAGTAACGAAAAGGTAACAGGTTATTTACCAAGCGCTGGAACGGGTACATGCGCGCTAATAGGGTCATTTCATCTCTAAGAACACATTGTTACCACAAGAGACATGGAGAAAATTAAAAATTATTTTCTTAAAGGTGCAACGTACAACAAACGTACTAAAAGTGAATAGGTAACGAATAGGTAACGAATAGGTAACAAGGTATTAACCGAGCGCTGGAACGGGAACATGCGCGCTAATATGGGTATTTCATCTATAAGAACACATTATTACCACCAGAGATATGAATTTAATTGGAAATACTTTTCTAAAAGGTGCAACGTACAACAAACGTACTATAAGTGAATAGGTAACGAATAGGTAACAGGGTATTAACCGAGCGCTGGAATGGGTACATGCGCTCTAATAGGGGTATTACATCTAGTAGAACACATTATTACCACCAGAGATATGAATTTAATTGAAAATCCTTTTCTAAAAGGTGCAACGTACAAAAACCGTTCTATAAGTGAATAGGTAACGAATAGGTAACGAATAGGTAACAGGGTATTTACCGAGCGCTGGAACGGGTACATGCGCCCTAATAGGGTGATTTCATCTCTAAGAAAACATTGTTACCACAAGAGACATGGAGACAATTAAAAATCCTTTTCTAAAAGGTGCAACGTACAACAAACGTATTACAACTGAATAGGTAACAGGTATTAACTGAGCGCTGGAACGGGTACATGCACGTTAATAGGGTAATTTCATCTCTGAGAACACATTGTTACCACAAGAGACATGGAGACAATTAAAAATCCTTTTCTTAAAGGTGCAACGTACAACAAACGGATAATAAGTGAAAAGGAAACAAATAGGTAACGAATAGGTAACAGGGTATTCACCGAGCGCTGGAACGGGTACATGCGCGCTAATAGGGTCATTTCATCTCTAAGAACACATTGTTACCACCATCGACATGAACACAATTAAAAAACGATTTATTTTAAGGTGCAGCGTATACCCCTGCGCATTAAAAGCGAATAAGGAACGAATAAGTAACAGGGTATTATCCGAGCGCTAGATCCAGTACATATGCGCTAATAGGGGTATTTCATCTATAAGAACACATTATTACCACCAGAGATATGAACTTAATTAAAAATCCTTTTCTTAAAGGTGCAACGTACAACAAACGTATTATAAGTGAAAAGGTAACGAATAGGTAACAGGGTATTAACCGAGCGCTTGAACGGGTGCATGCGCGCTAATAGGGTCGTTTCATCTCTAAGAACACATTATTACCACCATAGACATGAACACAATTAAAAAACGATGTATATCAAGGTGCAATGTTTACCCCGCGCATTAAAAGCGAATAAGGAACGAATAAGTAACAGGGTATTATCAGAGCGCTGGAACGAGTACATACGCGATAATAGGGGTATTTCATCTATAAGAACACATTATTACCACAGAGATATGAACTTAATTAAAAATCCTTTTCTTAAAGGTGCAACGTACAACAAACGTATTATAAGTGAATAGGTAACGAATAGGTAACAGGTTATTTATCGTGCGCTGGAACGGGTACATGCACGCTAATAGGGTCATTTCAACACATTGTTACCACCAGACTTTTGTCATAATTGAAAATCCTTTTCTAAAAGGTGCAACGTACAACAAACATATTAAAAGTGAATAGGTTACGAATAGGTAACGAATAGGTAACAGGTTATTTACCGAGCGCTGGAACGTTAACATGCGCGCTTATATGGTCATTTCATCTCTAAGAACACATTGTTACCACAAAAGACTCGGACACAATTAAGCAATCCTTTTCTAAAAGGTGCAACGTACAAAAAACGTATTATAAGTGAATAGGTAACGAATAGGTAACGAATAGGTAACAGGGTATTAACCGAGCGCTGGAATGGGTACATGCGCGTTAATAGGGGTATTACATCTATAAGAACACATTATTACCACCAGAGATATGAATTTAATTGAAAATCCTTTTCTAAAAGGTGCAACGTACAAAAAACGTTCTATAAGTGAATAGGTAACGAATAGGTAACGAATAGGTAACAGGGTATTTACTGAGCGTTGGAACGGGTACATACGCGATAATAGGGGTTTTTCATCTTTAAGAACACATTATTACCACCAGAGATATGAATTTAATTGAAAATCCTTTTCTCAAAGGTGCAACGTACAACAAACGTGTCATAAGTGAATATGTAACGAATAGGTTACGAATAGGTAACAGGGTATTAACCGAGCGCTGGAACGGGTACATGCGTGCTAATAGGGTATTTTCATCTCTAAGAACACATTTTTACCACCAGAGACACGAACACAATTGAAAATTGCTTTCTAAAAGGTGCAACGTACAACAAACGTTTTATTTAAGTGAATAAGTAACAAATGGGTAACGAATAGGTAACAGGTTATTTACCGTGTGCTGGAACGGGTACATGCGCGCTAATAGGGTCATTTCAACACATTGTTACCACCAGACTTATGTCACAATTGGAAATCCTTTTTCTAAAAGGTGCAACGTACAATAAACATATTAAAAGTGAATAAGTTACGAATAGGTAACGAATAGGTAACAGGTTATTTACCGAGCGCTGGAACGTTAACATGCGCGCTTATATGGTCATTTCATCTATAAGAACACATTGTTACCACAAAAGACTCGGACACAATTAAGAAATCCTTTTCTAAAAGGTGCAACGTACAACAAACGTATTATAAGTGAATAGGTAACGAATAGGTAACGAATAGGTAACAGGGTATTAACCGAGCGCTGGAATGGGTACATGCGCTCTAATAGGGGTATTACATCTATAAGAACACATTATTACCACCAGAGATATGAATTTAATTGAAAATCCTTTTCTAAAAGGTGCAACGTACAAAAAACGTTCTATAAGTGAATAGGTAACGAATAGGTAACGAATAGGTAACAGGGTATTTACTGAGCGTTGGAACGGGTACATACGCGATAATAGGGGTTTTTCGTCTTTAAGAACACATTATTACCACCAGAGATATGAATTTAATTGAAAATCCTTTTCTCAAAGGTGCAACGTACAACAAACGTATCATAAGTGAATATGTAACGAATAGGTTACGAATAGGTAACAGGGTATTAACCGAGCGCTGGAACGGGTACATGCGTGCTAATAGGGTATTTTCATCTCTAAGAACACATTTTTACCACCAGAGACACGAACACAATTGAAAATTGCTTTCTAAAAGGTGCAACGTACAACAAACGTTTTATTTAAGTGAATAAGTAACAAATGGGTAACGAATAGGTAACAGGTTATTTACCGTGTGCTAGAACGGGTACATGCGCGCAAATAGGGTCATTTCAACACATTGTTACCACCAGACTTATGTCACAATTGAAAATCCTTTTCTAAAAGGTGCAACGTACAATAAACATATTAAAAGTGAATAGGTTACGAATAGGTAACGAACAGGTAACAGGTTATTTACCGAGCGCTGGAACGGGTACATGCGCGCTTATATGGTCATTTCATCTCTAAGAACACATTGTTACCACAAGAGACTCGAATTTTGAAAATTTTGGTGTAGTTTCCATAGTAACATAGTAGTTCCAATGATCGCCAAAATCATCCAACACCTGACATAGTGGGCACCTACATTGTTTTAAAATATGATGATTCTGAGTTGAAGCATATCCAAACAGTTCACAAAAAAACAAAAACTGATTTTTTTCAAAATTGTGCCGTTTCCATGGTAACGGCAGCCATATTAAACTATGCCATGCCATAATTAAAAAGGGGGAAGGATATTAAAAATCAAATAAGTAACGAATAGGTAACGAATAGGGAATAAGGAATAGGTAACGAATTGGTAACGAATAGGCAACGAATAGGGAATAGGGAATAGGTAACGAATAGGCAACGAATAGGGAATAGGGAATAGGTAACGAATAGGCAACGAATATGGAATAGGGAATAAGTAACGAATAGGCAACGAATAGGGAATAGGGAATAGGTAACGAATAGGTAACGAATATGGAATAGGGAATAGGTAACGAATAGGGAATAGGGAATAGGTAACCAACTTGACGCCCATAGCAAAGTTAGATATACAAATAAGTCATCATGACCGAAATGGTCAGTTGACCCGTTAAGGAGTTATTGTCCTTTATAGTCAATTTTTAACCATTTTCTTAAATTAAAGTAATCTTTTACAAAAATCTTCTCCTCTGAAACTACTGGGCCAAATTCAATCAAACTTGGCCACAATTGTTATTGGGGTATCTAGTTAAAAAAATGTGTCCGGTGACCCGGTCCACCAAACAAAATGGCCGGCACGGCCAAAAATAGAACATAGGGGTGAAATACTGTTTTTGGCTTATAACTCAAAAATCAAAGCATTTAGAGCTAATTTGACATTGGGTACAATTGTTTATCAGATCAAGATCTATCTGCCCTGAAATTTCCATACGAATTAGACAACCCTTTGTTGGGTTGCTGCCCCTGAATTGGTAATTTAAAGGAAATCTTGCTGTTTTTTGGTTATTATCTTGAATATTATTATAGATAGAGATAAACTGTAAACAGCAATAATGTTTAGCAAAGTAGGATTTACAAATAAGTCAACATGACCGAAATGGTCAGTTGACCCCTTTAGGAGTTATTGCCCTTAGTCAATTTTTAACCATTTTTCGTAAATCTTAGTTATCTTTTACAAAAATCTTCTCCTATGAAACTACTAGGCCAAATTAATCCAGACTTGGCAACAATCATCTTTGGGGTATCTAGTTTTAAAAATGTGTCCGGTGACCCGACTATCAAATCAAGATGGCCGCCACAGCTAAAAATAGAACATAGGGGTAAAATGCAGTTTTTGGCTTATAACTCAAAAACCAAAGCATTTAGAGCAAATCCGACATGAGGTAAAATTGTTTATCAGATGAAGATCTATCTGCCCTATAATTTTCAGATAAATCTGACAACCCATTGTTGGGTTGCTGCCCCTTTTAAGGTAATTTTAAGGAAATTTTGCTGTTTTTGGTTATTATCTTGAATATTATTATAGAAAGAGATAAACTGTAAACAGCAATTATGTTCAGCAAAGTAAGATTTACAATTAAGTCAACATGACCGAAATGGTCAATTGACCCCCTAAGGAGTTATTGTCCTTTATAGTCAATTTTTAACAATTTTCATAAAATTTGTAAATTTTTATTAACATTTTCCACTGAAACTACTGGGCCAAGTTCATTATAGATAGAGATAAATGTTAGCAGCAAGACTGTTTAGTAAAGTAAGATTTACAAACACATCACCATCACCAAAACACAATTTTGTCATGAATCCATCTGCTTCCTTTGTTTTATATTCACATAGACCAAGGTGAGCGACACAGGCTCTTTGGAGCCTCTAGTTGGTTATTATCTTGAATATTATTGTAGATAGAGATAAACTGTAAACAGCAACAATGTACAGCATTTTAAGACTCAAAAATAAGTCAAAATGACCAAAATGGTCAATTGATCCCCTAAGAAGTTATTGTCCTATATAATCAATTTTTAACAATTTTCATAAAATTTTTAAATTTTTACTAACATTTTCCACTGAAACTACACGGACAAGTTCATTATAGATAGAGATAATTGTAAGCAGCAAGAATGTTCAGTAAAGTAAGATGTATAAACACATTACAATCACCTAAACACAATTTTGTCATGAACTGTCTGCTTCCTTTGTTTAATTCACATATACCAAGGTGAGTGACAGAGCCTCTAGTTTTTATTTTACCAGATTTATCCTGTTTGCTTTGAAATTAAGAGAAATTATTTTATATTACAAAGTTGGTTCGAACACATTTAGAGTTGGTATATGCTGCTTCTCTGCTAAACATGTGGAATTAAGGAGTAAGAACAAAGACTGGTCAGCTCAGAGTCAGAAGAAAATGTATGAGTCAGGTGACCAGTTTTCTTGCAGACTGTTACCCTGTGAAGTAGCATGTTAAAAATCTGGCTCAACGTGTGGGTTGGTCTTATACAAAGCAGAGTTCTTAATCTTAATTCATTAACATGATAAACATATAATATTATTTAATGACTAATCAAACAACATGTTCAAATTTCTAAATAATAATGTAGAATTGTTTATTTCAGGCACAAGCACAATGTATAAGATTCTGGAAGAATGTGCTGCTTCTGTAAGACATATTGTGGAAGGGTTGGACTATTATGTGGCTGAAGGGGGAAGAGTGTTTAGAGATATTGAAGAATTTTGGAAGGATTTGAATGTGAAGATGAGGATATCAAAAAGATGAAGGCTGATCTTCTTGAAGTTAAAAGATACTTAAAGTCTGATTATAAGGTATTTTATACTTATATGATAAATCTCACCTTTAAAAACATTCCATAATCTCTGAACCCCGGTAAAAATAATGGATATTTTGACATTTTTGTTTCTGATCCCTTTTTTACGCCCAGAAAAAATGAATAGACATTTATTATGGTTACCATCTGAATTTTACAGTTAGAACTGACAATGTCTTTATTCACCTATTACTTAATGCACAATTTTTGACAGGAACAAAACCAAACTATCAAATAATCTAGCATTTTGTAGGGTCAATGTTTATTTGAGATAGTTGTAGAGATTTATTAGAATCAAAGTTTATTTGAAATGGTTATATTAATATTTCAAGACTACTACTAGTTTATGAATTTAGATCAACTTAAAATTGTAGTCTTTTTCACCTATTAATTAATTCCTAAAATTTGAATGCAATAAATCAAAAGAATGAAGCTGGCTACAGTGTCCTTCCAAGGAACAGTTTTGTTTTCAATAAACATGTTTTTCGATATTCGTAACATAAAGTGTAAGATCAAAATTTATTATTATTATTACATTTTTAAGATAATGTGAGTATTTGTTACATATAGACTGCTTTATTTGAAATATAATCACCTTTATTTTCATTAACACAGATAAAAAAAGCAGTTGATGACATTAGTGAGTGGAAAGGACACATATTATGCTCAAGAAATCAGGAAGAGGCAAGGAGGCATACTCTGGAAATCTTTGAAGAAAAAAAAAAATGTTAACCTAAAATAACCATAGACTTGGCAATGAAGTTCGTGCCTCACAAATTCAGAGAAGGGCAAACAGATTGGTTTGCAAAACGAGGCATAAATTGGCATATCAGTGTTACACTGATGAAAGGACCATCTGCCACATATCAGTCTATCACTCATGTACATTTGTTCTCTTCAACTGTTACTGAAGATTCATGGGTCACATCTTCTATCATTTCTGATGTTGTCCAAGATTTAATTCAAATGAACCAAGGTCTTCCAAATGTACATTTGTTTTCTGACAATGCAGGCTGCTACAAAAGTACCAATACCATAGCTGCCTTACACCAAACATTGAAAGGGACAATCAAAACCTATAACTTTTGTGAAGCACAAGATGGGAAAGGTAATATTCATTCTGTTTTCATGATTATTAGCTGTGAAATTGTTACGACAGATTCAATAACCCTTGATGTAATGGAAAATTTGCCTGAATTAATCACCATGAAAGCAAAAGTATTTCACACAATCTTGATAAATAAGAAAAGACAGCTGCCAATTCAAGATGATGATTAGATGTAAAAAAGAAAATGTGGTATGATTGCAACTGAGGCAAATCTCCACAAGAAACCTTAAAATACACCAATTACTAACTATAAGTCACCGTTTGGCCTTCAACAAAAGAGCAAAGTCTACACAGCATAGTCAGCAAGCCTATAAAAGGCCTTGAAATGACAATCTAAAACAATTCAAACAAGAAAACTATTGGCCAAATTTATGAAGAGAATGTTTTATATGTAAAAATTGGGAGATTTTGTACAATTGTCAATGAGACAACTTTCTGATTAGTATCTCTGTATGGCCATTAAGAATAAGCAAAATTCCATATTATAAAGTAAGCTATGATATGCATTGAAATAGAATAATGACAATATTAACAAATATGAATGGGTTCATGTTGCAAGTCAATGTCAGTCCTGAAATTACTGATTACCCAGGATGTTTTTGCTTTTTTCTGTAGGACCTTGTGATCGTAGAGCATCACATTTGAAGTCGATCATTAAGAGATATGTGAATGAAGGAAATGATGTAGTAACAGCAGAACAGATGAAAAGGGTTTGTATTGCATAGTTTGTGGTCAAATATAATATTACAATATAAGGGTTTACAATTCTAATTAATTTCTTTTTTTAATTTTTAAAATGATTATTGCTAAATGTAATATATCCTAACAAAAAAAGGCATAGATGTCATTCAGTTTACATTCTCATTACATAAATGTAGACATTGGCAAATTGATTTGCATTCAATGATTTGAGCATCATAAATCCATCGAGAAATTATTTGGTGCTCATAAATTTTGTGACAGACCATTTAGCACAAGCAGATTTTTTATTTAAAGTATTTTTATTGTTCATTATTCCTGAGTTATGGTTCTTGGTAATGTAAAAATAAGAAATTTGAGTTATCTTTTTAATTTTTTGAGTAGGTTTCAACAAAACAAATTGAAATATATTGCATTAGCAAAGTGCTTTCACCAAATTATATCTCTAATGTTGACATCTTGGTTGGGCAAGTTTAAATTTGACATTTGGAGAAATCCACCTATTGTATTTATTTTGGTATAAGTCATAAATCTTAAAAGAGTTTTAGGTATATGTGGATTATCCTATTTTCCCATAAGGACATTATTTTTTAGTAGTTGAATCAATATGGGTTATGTCTATATTTGTTTGATTTCAGGCTATTGATTTGAAAAAGAACTTCAACTATAGAGTTAAAGTGGTAACTCCTGTAATTGACCTAGATCCTGTTCAAAATATCATTAAATCAATACCAGGAATATCACAGTTGCATAATTTCAAATTTGAGGATTCGTGTTTGAGAGTGTGGAAAGCATATGGAATAGGAGCAGGTAAAATATATCAAATGATAATCCAAAATTAATTATATTAGAGGATTGGAGTCGCTCACAGAAGTGTTTTTTTATATATAAAAGAAGTACCTCAAATACTCTTAATTAAATAAATTCTGAAACAGCCTTCTAGAAAAACAATAACTCCATCTCTAAAATCCCACATCAGGAATCATCAATAATAACATAAATTTAATAATGTCTGATTAGAAATTATTTAGTTCTTGTAGGTGAAAAAGTATAGAAAAGTATGGAAAAAGAGTCTTTACGATAGGAACATAAAACACGTTTGTGACATTATTGTGTGTCCTCACTTGTTTTTATAATGTCAAATTTATGATAAAATTATCAGAAAAGATGTTAAATTGTGGTTTTAAATATAGAAATTTATACGACCATATGTATGTACTTTGTTTAACCTTTATTTCAGGGAAATTAATTCCATGGACAGATATCTGTCAAGATATGAATGTTTCCCAGTTGAAAACAGTTCAAAATTGGTTGGAGAAATCTTGCAATGTATTTTCTGCAGGTAGGATAATGTGTACATAAAAATTGTGATAAAAAAAACCTGTTATTACAGAAATATAATGTTAGTGCTTTACCAACAGTATGTTTATGCCATTGTTAAAGGATATATGGTGGCCCTATAGATGCTTTCATCATCATACTTTGGTCTCTAGTGAAAATTTTGTCTCAGTGGAATTCAAATCACATGTTTATGTTAATTAATTTACTTAATGCATTTTTCCAAAATAAAACCTGCAATGGAGTGCATAAATAAATCATATCATGCATTGTATAACAGAGTTTGTCATAGATTGTACTTCTCTTGGTGGCAGTTGCCTACGTTAATATGAAGCTCTTAAAATTTTCTCTGCAATCAACTTCTCTAAAAGGAGTAAGTTCGGTAAGGGCCATATTTGGCCCCAATTCTAAAGTTCATAGTTACAAGACAATAACTGTTTTAAGTTGCCTTTAAGACATGTTAGGAAGTTGAACTGAACTGTTTTTGTCAAAGTTTAATTCTAACACTTTGATTTTTACTTCCAAATAAAGTCAACATAAGGGATTTTGGTGAAATTTGACAAAATCAGCTATATTTCAACCAAATGAAGGACCAGGAAACATATAGTGCAGGCGTCGACAAGCTTAGGATTCAAATAAGACATGCTATATGTCTTCACAAACATTATTTTAAAAGATCTTTGTTGTCGACGTATGCGCTCTATGTTTCCTGTCCAATGATCTATAGAAATTTACCCATTTTCATTGATTTTTTAGTAAAAAATCAATATGAGTACAACTTGTGACGTCATAATGAAACGCAGAAACGTAAAATTTTCAACAAAATGGTTTATATCCTAGCTAGTCAATGTATTACCAGTAATTTATCGTGATATTGGTCGATAAAACTGAGTTTGAAATTTACGCTAAAAATGGGGGCCATTTTAGGACCTTATCGAACATACTCCTTTGGGATTTCATAATTGCATTTCAGATGATATCACAGAGGAAGAAGAAGAAGTGGAAGAGTGTGAGCCACCAGCAAAGAAAGCAAAATCTGAAGGAAATATTTACAGTTGTCCTATAGAGGGTTGTGACAGGTCGTTCAAAAATAATAGTGGTCTAGAACAATCTCTTAGGAAATTGTAACTATCAGTTGAAAAAGCAGTCATTGATGAACAGATCAAAATCAGAGTGAAGTGTTCAATTGGATAAACTGTTAATATTTCATGTTCTACTACTTCTGAAACAGCAAATGCAATAAAAATTGGTTGAGCTCTAAAAATGAAGAAAAAGAAAACGATTTTTAATGTTGAACAAAAACAGTTCATGCAAGACCAGTTTGATATAGGCAAACACACTGGCAGGAAGGTTGATCCTTTTGAGGCAGCTAAGTTAATGATGGTGGAAGTAAAAAATGGAGAGAGAAGATTTAAGAAATCTGAATATCTAACTGGCTCCCAGATTTCTGGTTATTTCTCTAGGCTGTCTCAAAAGGATAGAAAAATGTGTAAAGAGGACATTATAGTTTCTCAAAATGAAGATGACAAATATAACTTGAAAATGTGTGTAATTTAAAAAATGGATTCCTTGTAAATGCATGTTATTAGTCCCCTTCTGGAGAAGTGCAAGGCAACTTTAGTTTTGCACTCGGTCCATCTGTCTGTCTGTCTATCTGTCAGTCTGGCACATCAGTTTTCCACACTTTTTTCTTTATGATTGAAGATATTGATTTGATATTTGGTATATTGTTTTATCATGACAAGTTACAGATCAAATTTGAAATTTGTTCCGGTTTAACGATTTTCAGCAGAGTTATGGTTTTTGAACTTCAGTCATATAATCAGTTTTCACCTTTTTATGTTATGTGTGAGGATAATGATTTGATATTAGGTATGTTGATTTCTCATTACTGATCAAATTCAAATTTTGTTCTGGTCTGATCAACTGATGGTTTTGTTCAGAGTTGTGATTCTTGAACTTAAAAAAAATAATTTAAATAATCAGTTTTCCACTCATGCTTAAAATATAAACCTTATATTTGATATGCAGTTTATCAAGTTTTATTTTTTTTTTTCATTACAAAGAATTTTAATTCGGTAGGGGACTATGTACTGCCATGCAATTCACACAGAATGCTTGTTGGTTTAATCAGATTGTAAATTTTAAATGTGAAATTAATTTTTTAGTCATTTTGTTAAAACCTAATCAAAATTAGGTTTAATTTTTTGCACATGATTGAATGTTAGTTATTATATACAGGGAAGAAATTGTTTATTAGGCAATACATGTAATTTAATTTTGGATGTAAGGCGTCTTCTGATTGGCTGACGTTATTTTGTTATGAACTCATAGACATAATTTAGTAATTTGATCATGACATCATCAACGTTTTTTCATGGTTTTCTACAGTTTAAAATGGAATTTAGAATTAAATTATAAGAAATAACTGTAATATTTTTTTCTTATTCAAAATAACATAAAAAAATGTGGTCCACACTGATAAATAACCCGCTATGCGCTTTATTCAGTGTGCACCCAATTTTTTATGTTATTTCTTCATAGACAGAAAAAATATTAGTTATTCCTTAAATATTTTAATTCCTTCATGGTAGTTTTTAACAATGCTATTTTACAAACTTTGAATTAAATGCCTTAATCTTTTGAAGAAATTTTACTTAGTATATGTATGGGCATTTCATGCTTTCCTTGGCCCACTTGAAAAGTTAAAAGTCAGAATCATATGAATAATGTATAAGACAGACGAATTTTCGGTTACACATTTTAGACAAATATTAAATGTTTGGTCACTTTGACCTACATGTTTACATAAATAACCTATGTAATATGTTGTCAAATTTTTTAAAGTAAATACAAGTCAGGAAATTTTAAATATATCTGACTTGTACATTGTTAGCTTTATGTGCAAAAAAATAAAATCATATACTCTTCTAACTTATATGGTTGTTTTCGATAATAATGGTAAGGAGAGTCCATTTTTCAAGATGGGGACTTGTTGAATACCTGAAATATATGATATGGGGTTTAAGGTATTTCAGTTTGACTATCAATAACAAAATGTTCCAGAGTTATTCCATGGTGTAAGGTAGTGGCTTGATTATAAACGCAAAATATTTAAAAAAAATTCTGATCATGTGAACCCAACATGTTTTTTATTTGATATTTTATGGGGGGTTGAGGGCATACCGGTTAGCCCTGATCTCACCAACCCTCTACAGAATCTGCAAATAATGATGAAAATTGATTTAGAAAACCACATGGTGATGAAAACCAGTTAAAGTATATCTACTAGAGATAAGGTTATCACTTGACCCAAATAACTTAGTTATGTTATTTTGTAAAAGGGCGTGTCATAAGGAATTTCATTTTCAATTTCATTGTTTAGAGTGGGGTGCTCATTTTCCCAACATCTTCATGTTTTCTACAGTTTATGTTCAGGTCTAAATGTTTTTGAAGTATACTGATATTTCTATATGAAGATAACTTCAAATGCAAAATATTCTTAAGCTTGAAAACGTGTTTGTTTGAATACAATCATCTGAAAAGTTAGATTAAAGAGTGTTTGTGAAATTTCCTGATTTTTTGTCAATGGGGGACACATATTCGCCGTTTTTACACATCTATTTAAAACCAAATAACTGCAGCTTTTAAAAACATTGATTAAATCAATTTCTTTATTATAGATGAATAGCAGACATTTCAAAGGTGTAAAGAACTGAAATTTAGGGCATTCAGTCAAAAAATTACTAAGAAATGCTTCTTTGAATTCGTGTTAGTTCTTCAGGAAATTGGCCGAAAATCCTTGTCCGTTTTTCTGTCCTTTCTGGAGGTGCCGCAATTTTGTCTTAGTTTTAGAAAATAATCATATTTGTTACACAATATCATTTACTGGTATATGTTTTTCATTTCAGCCATCCTTTGATTTTTTTACACCTTAAAATCATAAAACAACGAAATTGTGTCCCCGGCGAATATGGGCGCCCCACTCTATGTTCTAATTACAATTACCCTAAGATATTGATAGCCTTGAACAATCATAAAACAATTCCATAATATGTGCAAATCTCATGCAGAAATATCATATGAACATCATACTTTAAAACAAACACAGATAAAATTTAGAAAAAAAACTTAAATATTTTTTTTTTTCATTTTTGTTACTATGGCAACCATTTTTTACTAAATTTTGTTTATTTTTATGTCTTTTTCTGAATGAAAGGTCTGCACTGTAAGTTAAGCTTATTGATAAGCAAGATGGCAAATAGTACCTGCATTAATTTCTGTTTTCATATATTTTACCTTATTTTGTCATTTTTGGAAAATGTGATTTTTAGATTTTTTTTAGTTTTTCCCAATTTTTGATGGGTTTTATTACTAAAAAGGTCAAGTTTCCCCAATTTTTTTTTTAATTTACTTCATCATTATACATGAAGCAACTAAAATAAAAAATAGTTTTAAATCTAACCCGTGTGCAATTTTGAAAATCTGAAAAAACAACAATTTCCAGTTTTTCATGGGATCGACAAAACTTGAAAAATTGGACATGAAAATGAGACTGAATAATATAACAGAACAGAAACAACCTCTTTGCTGTTTTCTTTTATTAAGTCTCCCAAACAAAGTTTGGAGACTTATTGTTTTTGCTCAGTTCTTATTATTTTTATTATGGCACCCTCAACGGAGTTGGGGTGACATATTGTTATTGTTCGTTTCTTTTTTTCTTATTATTATGTCACCCGATCGACAATGTCGGGTGACATATTGCTTTTCCTCTGTTTCTTTTTCCCTATTATTATTATTTTTCTTCCACCTAATTTTGTCCGCCCCCTTTCTCAGAGCCAAAGGAACCAATCAGAATGATGGTGCACTATAACAAGGAACCCTGATTTTCCTTTAGACTTTTTGACTTTGGAACTAAAAAATGGCTGCCATCACCATGGAAACAGAAAAATCGTGAAAAAATTAAGGATGATTTTGGCAATCATTGGAACTGCTATGTTGCCATGGATACTACACCAAAAATTTCAAAAATATCATCCCCACCCCCTTCATTTTCAGAATATGCTTTTATCTTGTAAACGGTCCAGATCCCCACCACTAAACCATATATATTCTTGAATGGGACAATAAAACAAATCAAATGAAATAAAAGGGAGGTCCCTGGGGGTCATCTCCACCCCTTCAATTTGAGAATGTGCTTGTATCTTGTAAATGTCCAGATCCCCACCCCTAAACCATATATATTCTTGAATGGGACGATAAAACAAATCAAATGAAATTAAAGGGAGGTCCCCGAGGGGTCATCCCCACCCCGTTCAATTTGAGAATGTGCTACTATCTTGTAAACAGTCAACATCCCCACCCCTAAACCATATAAATTCTTGTATGGGACAATAAACCAAATCACATGAAATTAAATGAAAGTTCCTGAGTGTCGCCCTTACCCGGTTCTATTTGAGAATGTACTATTATCTTGTAAACGGTCCAGATCCCCACCCCTAAACCATATATATTCTTTTAGGGGATAATAAAACAAATCATATGAAATCAAAGGGAAGTCCCTAGGGTCACAAAGTTTGGAGACTTATTGTTTTTGCTCAGTTCTTATTATTTTTATAATTCTTCTTCTTCTTCTTCTTCCTCTTCTTCCGCCACTTTAAAAAATGAACTTGTCCGCAGCATTTCTCCAAAACCGTTTTCAGATTGACTTAGGATTTCATAAAATGGTAGACTAATATGTCTAGGTGAGCCATCAATCTTTCTTTTGTGCATTGGGGTCTATTAAGGGGTATTTTGGGGGGTAGAAAGGAGGGAGTGGTTTACTATAGAACCCTATGGGATTTTATTTTCTAAAATTTTCAAATGAATATAACTTGAAAACTGTAATTGATAGATACATGCAGTCTTCAGAAATAATTATAGGACAATAAAACAAATCATATGAAATATAGGGGGAGTACCTGGGGGTCATCCCCACCCCTTCATTTTCAGAATATGCTATTATCTTGTAAGCGTTCCAGATCCCCACCCCTAAACCATATATATTCTTGAATGGGACGATAAACCAAATCACATGAAATTAAATGAAAGTTCCTGAGTGTCGCCCCTACCCGGTTCTATTTGAGAATGTACTATTATCATGTAAACGGTCCAGATCCCCACCCCTAAACCATATATATTCTTGTAGGGGACAATAAAACAAATCATATAAAATCAAAGGGAAGTCCCTAGGGTCACAAAGTTTGGAGACTTATTGTTTTTGCTCAGTTCTTATTATTTTTATTATTCTTCTTCTTCTTCTTCCTCTTCTTCCGCCACTTTAAAAAATGAACTTGTCCGCAGCGTTTCTCCAAAACCGTTTTCAGATTGACTTAGGATTTCATAAAATGGTAGACTAATATGTCTAGGTGAGCCATCAATCTTTCTTATGTGCATTGGGGTCTATTAAGGGATATTTTGGGGGGTAGAAAGGAGGGAGGGGGTTACTATAGAACCCTATGGGATTTTATTTTCTAAAATTTTCAAATGAATATAACTTGAAAACTGTAAGTGATAGATACATGTAGTCTTCAGAAATAATTATAGGACAATAAAACAAATCATATGAAATATAGGGGGAGTACCTGGGGGGTCATCCCCACCCCCTTCATTTTCAGAATATGCTTTTATCTTGTAAACGGTCCAGATCCCCTACCCTAAACCATATATATTCTTGAATGGGACAATAGACCAAATCACATGAAATTAAATGAAAGTTCCTGAGTGTCACCCCCACCCTGTTCTATTTGAGAATGTACTATTATCTTGTAAACAGTCCAGATCCCCACCCTAAACCATATATATTCTTGTAGGGGACAATAAAACAAATCATATGAAATCAAAGGGAAGTCCCTAGGGTCACAAAGTTTGGAGACTTATTGTTTTTGCTCATTTCTTATTTATTTTTATTCTCCTTCTTCTTCTTCTTCTTCTTCCGCCACTTTAAAAAATGAACTTGTCCGCAGCGTATCTCTAAAACCGTTTTCAGATTGACTTAGGATTTCATAAAATGGTAGACTAATATGTCTAGGTGAGCCATCAATCTTTCTTTTGTGCATTGGGGTCTATTAAGGGGTATTTTGGGGGGTAGAAAGGAGGGAGGGGTTTACTATAGAACCCTATGGGATTTTATTTTCTAAAATTTTCAAATGAATATAACTTGAAAACTGTAAGTGATAGATACATGCAGTCTTCAGAAATAATTATAGGACAATAAAACAAATCATATGAAATATAGGAGGAGTACCTGGGGGGTCATCCCCACCCCCTTCATTTTCAGAATATGCTTTTATCTTGTAAACGGTCCAGATCCCCACCCCTAAACCATATATATTCTTGAATGGGACAATAAAACAAATCACATGAAATTAAATGAAAGTTCCTGAGTGTCACCCCACCCTGTTCTATTTGAGAATGTACTATTATCTTGTAAACAGTCCAGATCCCCACCCCTAAACCATATATATTCTTGTAGGGGACAATAAAACAAATCATATGAAATCAAAGGGAAGTCCCTAGGGTCACAAAGTTTGGAGACTTATTGTTTTTGCTCAGTTCTTATTTATTTTTATTCTTCTTCTTCTTCTTCCTCTTCTTCCGCCACTTTAAAAAATGAACTTGTCCGCAGCGTTTCTCCAAAACCGCTTGTCAGATTGACTTAGGATTTCATTAAATGGTAGACTAATATGTCTAAGTGAGCCATCAATCTTTCGTTTGTGCATTGGGGTCTACTAAGGGGTATTTTGGGGGGTAGAAAGGAGGGAGGGGTTTACTATAGAACCCTATGGGATTTTATTTTCTAAAATTTTCAAATGAATACAACTTGAAAACTGTAAGTGATAGATACATGCAGTCTTCAGAAATAATTATAGGACAATAAAACAAATCATATGAAATTAAAGGGGGAGTACCTGGGGGTCATCCCCACTCCCTTCATTTTCAGAATATGCTTTTATCTTGTAAACGGTCCAGATCCCTACTCCTAAACCATATATATTCTTGAATGGGACGATAAAACAAATCAACTTAAATTAAAGGGAGGTCCCCGAGGGGTCATCCCCACCCCGTTCAATTGGAGAATGTGCTATTATCTTGTAAACGGTCAACATCCCCCCCCCTAAACCATATATATTCTTGTATGGGACAATAAACCAAATCACATGAAATTAAATGAAAGTTCCTGAGTGTCACCCCCACCCCGTTCTATTTGAGAATGTACTATTATCTTGTAAACGGTCCAGATCCCCACTCGTAAACCATATATATATTCTTGTAGGGGACAATAAAACAAATCATATGAAATCAAAGGGAAGTCCCTAGGGGTTACCCCACCCCTCTTGTTTGAAAACTTGTAAACGGTCAACATGCCCACCCCTAAACCAGATATATTCTTGTATGGGACAATTAAACAAATCACATGAAATTAAATGGAAGTTTCTGGGGGTTACCCCACCCCCGTTCAATTTGAGAATGTACTATTATCTTAGAAACGGTCCAGATCCCCACCCCTAAACCATATATATTCTTGTAGGTGACGATAAAACAAATCAAATGAAATGTAGTTGGGGATCACCACCGCCCCTCCTGTTTGAAAACCTGTAAATGGTGGCTATCCCTGCTCGTAAGCCATATATATTCTTGTATGGGACAAAAAATCAAATCAAATGAACATGTGACCATATAAGTGGGGAGTTATGGGAGCTTTGTTTGGGAGACTTCGTAACAGGCATGACATACAATGTGTTGACTGGAAACTACACAATGTAAATTTGAAGTAGTTTGGTCTGACAGAGAGTAAAGCCAACTTAAAACAATAAGATGACATATACCTGCGCAGAATTGATGATTTTGGTGTTGACTTCGAATATAGGAATATAGTTCAAATGTTAGCTCGTTTTTATGTTAAATTGAAAGACAATAATGATGCGTAAAACATTACAGAATTATGTCAAATGAGACTGAAATTCTGTGGAAAAGAAAAAATCCCCAGGATTTTTTTTTTCATTTGCAAGTTGATGAATATTAATGCAATTTAACTCAAGAGGCAAAAGGATATACAAAAAAGTTTCCATAAGCAAAACAATTACCCATCGCTATATATATATATATATATTTATCATATACTTAGACTAAATAACATATGAATTTTTACTGTATGATAATACCAATAGATTAACGTAAATTCCATATTTTTCGAATTGGTCTGATGCGAAAAGTTTATCACATGCTTCGATTGTTATAGTTTGATAGTTTATTAGAGAAAACTCAGCCGCAGAAGACTGCGTAACAGGAGCATATTTATATACACAATATTAATTACAACATAGTTCATCATACAAACATAATACATTTTTAAATTATACATCTTCAAAAATAAGTTTGTGTTTATTACAGTTTTTAATTAGACAAGCATCTTTTCTACCTTTTGAATAAAAATTGACATGGCATTCCGGTGATACTCGGCAAATTCCGGAAAATACACCTCAATGCTACGTTTTCAGTGAAAGCCATTACAAAGCAGTGTACAAAACAATCATTTGGATATATCAAAGTATATTTTGTGAAATGGTAAAACAAACAAAAAAACAAAACAAAAAAACTAACAAATTCTTAAATAAATGCATGTTGTTTAAAATGTTCAAACAAAATTTAGAAAGTTACTTTAAAAAGTTGTCAAACAGTCTTCATTATGTGTATTGTTAATTTTTAGTTTGCTTTTGTCGATTCCCCATATTAAAATATTTTTTTTTCTCTCTCTTTTGAGGCAAATGATCGAAAAATTTCATATCGAATGTATTTGGTGTCCGACGTCCGTGAACTTTTCAATCTTTAAACTTCTATTACAGAACCACGTAAAAGGATCGATATACGAACCAGTTATTTTTCTTCATGGTTGAAGCATATGATAAAAAGATCATACATAACATGTCATTTTTCATATCGCATGTATTATCAGCCCTAGTAAACATTAAAGAAAATTAACAGAACTTTTTCGTGGTTCCCGAAGTTTAAAGAGTAAAAACGTTCGG
This sequence comes from Mytilus trossulus, assembly GCF_036588685.1. Lineage (NCBI taxonomy): Eukaryota > Metazoa > Mollusca > Bivalvia > Mytilida > Mytilidae > Mytilus > Mytilus trossulus. Next base: position 88,006,578 of record NC_086377.1, on the reverse strand, counting down.
ACCCAAAATTTGATACATTCAAATATGATTTTTTTTTCTATCATATGCTTCAACAGAGAGAAAAAATATAAACGAATCGACAAAAAAAATAATTCAACAATAGACATAATTATGAACATTGTTTGGAAAAGTCATTTTTTTAAAGAAACTTTCTAAATTATGTTTATGAAAAAATTGGAAAAATGCTTTTTTTTAATAATTTGTTTGTTTGTTTTTATTATTTATATTATTTTGCAAGACATACTTTGTACACTACTTTGTAATGTTTTTTTCCTTGAAAACGCAGCTTTGAAGTGTATGTTTCGGAATTGGCCGAGTATCACCGGAATGTGATAAACGTTACGGAAAGGCAACAACAATCGAAGCATGTGATAAACGTTACGGAAAGGCAACAACAATCGAAGCATGTGATAAACTTTTCATTTCAGCCCGCTAAGCACCAATTCGAATGATATGAAATTTACGTCAATTTAATGCTATTATCATACGGTAAAATTTATATGTCATTTTGTCTAAGTAATAAATATATTGTAAATATTTTATGTTTTCTTTGGAACTTTTTTTTAGAAACAATATTTATCTATGTGTGTGTTGCTATATATATCCAACAAAATGTTGTGGCTATATATGACATATGACTGTAAGGGTCAAATATTTATTCATATAAAATCATATCTATGTAGGAGTTATCAGAAAATTTGTATTTACCACTCCCCTTTTCCGCGAAATAATACATAAGAATCTGGAGTCCTAATCTTAAAAAACAAAGATTAACTGATATGACAAATACGTTGAACTGAAAGGATCAGAGCTAAGATTAACTGATATGACAAATACGTTGAACTGAAAGGATCAGAGCTATATGAGGATGTGACCCCGGACCTTGTCAGAGGTATCCGAAAATTTGAATGTTCTTTTCTTCGAAATAAAACAAACCAAACTGGACTTAATCAAGATATGATTCAGATTTCCATATAATGTCAGCGACGGTTTGTCAACTAGTTCGTTGAAAATTCGGCTAGTCAAGTAAAGTATGTCTAGTAACAAAGCAGGGTTTATTCATATTCATATCACGTGTTCTCGTCCTGATGTGCATGTAATATTTGCCACTGTACGTAAAACACTCTTTTCCCAAAATTAAAACCACAAAATCTGGACTTTATCAAAACTGATGTTATTTGAATGTCCATAGATGTCAGAGACGGTTTGTCAACTAGTGTGTTGAAAATTCGGCTAAGCAAGCAAAATATGTCTTGTACAGAGCCAAGATTTATCCATATTCATATTCTTATTACATTTACACACTCTCGTTCTTGTATTTGCCACTTTCCACTAAACACAAATGCATTATCATCAATTCTTTTTTTACCTACATTTGTATATCTATTTTGAGCACGTTTATAAACTTGACACCCTGTTATTGATGTTTTTTTTGGAGTTCCTCGAAAATTATAACACATTCCTTCTTTTTTTTGGAAGTGACACATACGAAACAGGATCTGCTTATGGTTTCGTGTTGCGCTTAATAAACTGTTGTTTGGCTTTTGATATTTTTTCTCCCACCTATCAATTCATCCATAATGATACATTTGAATTTTAAAGATGATTATTCAATTAGAAAAAAAAATATATTTTTTGGTGCGTTTTTTGGAGGGGTGAGGTCACATTCGGTTTTACAGTTCAACTCTTGAGCATATCAATTATCAGATCTGTTGGGTTTTATTTTTTAGATTATTTTCCTGTCTTGGAACAGATACACGGAACTAATATGATTGCCATGGGTGTCATTCAGTTTAACGAGAGAAATGATATTAAAAATGAAGTATTGTGAGACGATCGTGAAAGCTCTGGTACAGGATCGTGAGAGATATTTTATCGTAAATAAACTAATTTAATCAATTTACAATAAAATAAAACTAATTTAATCAATTTACAATAAAATAAAACTGTCTGTCAGTATGTGAGAAAATCCAGTTTTAAAAGTACATAGTTTTTACAAAACAACAAAAGGCAGATTGTTTTCCACATTTCAATGACCTAAAAAATAAAAACAAACATGATATGTTCACAAACTCTTATAAAATAATTATATAATTAGTTATCTTTTAATCCATGCGTCGTTCGGTCAAGCGTTGTCTTATTTTTTTAAAATACGGTGATTAGTTATACTTTTTATTACATTGGCTTATGGCTTTTTTTTTCTATTAAATTAATGAAGAAAATGAAATGTTTTTCCTACGCATTCACAATTTGTTTTGATCAGACGTTATCGACGTCTTGACAACGCCTATTTGTTTGTCATCAAGAGAGTGAAATAACCACGTTTATTTCACATGTGAAATTATCGGATTTTATCTTACTAGGAAATCAATGTAATTTATTGCAACCAATGTAATAAACAACTTTTATCAGAATAGGAGCATTCTATTTGAACGCGTCAAATGGTTCTCATAGTTATTTTGTATAAACATTATCTGAAAGTTGGTAAAAAAAAAGAAAAGCAACACAAAATTGATTTTTCGGATCGTACCGCTTTTTGAAGATCATCAAAAAGGATTTTGAAAGGTTTAATTTAAATAAAAAATAATAGCTCAAATGTTCATTCTTATCAAAAAAGTTACAGGATTCAACCAGTTGCAGATATATCAAATGGTAATAGCAATATTTATTTCTGATAGTACTTAGTATTACTACATTACCTTTCACGGTCAAAATAATGCGTTGCCTGATCTTTTACGTTCAAGTTTGATGAAAATTCAACAAAATCCAAGGTTTTCATAAACAAATTAAAACGCTTTTAAGAAAGACATAAGACATTTTATTGCACTAAAGCCACATGGGGTAATTATTGTTAGTAATGTTAGTACAACATTTTTAACAAACAATAAAAGTGTGAACATATTTACATTAGAACAATATGGTTAACAAAGGTCCAAAAATAGTATACATAATTAATAGATATTTGATAGGAAGTACAAATTATAGTAACATGATTAAGCACATGTATTAAAAGTTATTAATAACACTTTTGCCAAATTTTGCTATTCCAGTAAGTGTAAATAAATCTGAAGTATTTATTCATCAATTCTAAAAAATTTAAACCTCTTGGGTTTTTACATATATCTAACATTGTTGAAAAAGGTACATTTGAATTAGTAATGAAACCAAGTTAGCATTACAATGTCTTTCAGATCTATCAATACTAAAAAAAATGTCTGTTTATTATTTATTATTTATTACTTATGCAACGGTATTACAGAAATACATTCTTAGAAATTATGGTACAAATATTTCTCGAAACAAAAATCAGACTTGTATATTTTGTAATTAAGACAAAGTGCAGAATTCATAACATTATTACTCCAGTTCAACATAAATTTATTACTTAAACATTCGTGACATTCTTACTAATATTATCAGATTTAGCAATTATCCACATCAAATTAAATTCACATTCATTTATTTGGAATTTTAATTTCTAGCAACAATTTAGAATGGTAGATACGCCTTAAACTAAGCTGATACAATATAGAATACAGTTTATATAATTTTTTTCTCTCTTTTACCACAGATAATACGTTGCCAAAAACATTTTAATAAGAAAATGTAATGTTATTCTATACAATTCTCCATAATCATACAATGAGCAGTACTTTTTTTTAACCTTCAAAATTATTTTACAAAATTGCATATGCAAGTTTTTGCAATATTCAAAACGCCATACATATTATGCATCATATAACAAAATAGATACAACCCAAAAAGGTAATTACTAAGGCAACGGAATTACAAAAATACATTCTTAGATCATTATCAAATAGCTCTAATTGTATATCAATTGGTAAATTCAACTTCATTGCCTTTCTTTAGACAATAAACATGGCTTTTCTTGCTTGCTGTACTAGATGTGCTTTGTCGTCATTGAAATTATCCTTACATGAAAATATAATACCAAGGTATTATAAATTTGTAACAATATTGAAGCTTTCACAAGAGTCACAATTTCCTAGTTGTAAGTATAAATCAATCAAGCATTTCAATTTAAAAATATGATCCGTACCTTTTCTGAACCCTGCTTGCTCTTCACACGATAAATCAGAATTTTCAAAATATGTATGAAGCCAATGCAAGATATGATTTATCAAAACAACTTGAAATTAATTATCAACATCATTTGGATTACCTTAAATCTTAAATATTGGAGATACATTCTGACTATATGGTATAATATCACTATGAAATACAATATTAAATATTCTTACTAAAACAGGCTTTACTTTACTGTCCGATATTTCAAAAATTCATACAATATAAGATCACCACCACATGCTTTATTTCTTTCCAATAATTTGACAGCATATGATAATTAGTCTTCAGTAACATCTCGATTAAATTCAATATTATTACCAGTTATATTATATTATTAGGTAGTAATACAATATCGTAATCATCCTGCTCATCAAGACCGTTAAGATTTTTGAAATGATCATATAATACATCCATAGCAATTTTGTTTACAGCTTTGTTACCTCTTGCATTACATTTGTTCAAAAGAGACTAGTATGCCTTTGAATCAGATTTATTAAATGTTTTCAATATGTCTATAACAGACTGCTGATATTCAAACTGCTTGTTAAGCGTACATTTTACTCTCTACTACTAGCAATGAGATTTTCTTTTGTTTCAGCCCTTTGTAGGTTGCATTTCTGTAAATATTGTCAATGCAATTTACCGTATCACAGCTAAAATTGTACCACTTTTATTAAAAAAATCTAATCCTAGAATTTGAAAGGTGCCCACACTTTTTTTCAAAGGTCAAAATATGTGCGGCATATTTTTAACGTTTATATGCCCTGAACTTCTTCACTAATTTCCCTACCTCGAATAAAAGGTCATATTTCAATGTTTACAATTTGCACGTGTTTATTTACTGGTCACATTCCCAAGTTCTGTCACTGCGATATGGAACACAGAGAGTATAAGTGGGAACCAGTATGTAAACAAAAATAATTATCTATTAATATTCAATAACTCCCCAAATGAGGAGTGTTTTCAGAAACAGCTGTATTTACAAAGTCCAATGGAGATTTTTACATTTACGATATGCTTTACGTTTTAAATAACAATCTTGATTAAAATAAGGTCAAACAAGTCAATATATTTAAGATAACAAGATCTTTCTAATCACATGTTATATTGTAATTGTTCTTGTTGGCCATTTAATGAATGGCTATCATTTATTTTGATTTTATTGAACCATAAAACTAATTTTTGACTCTTCACATTGAATAATCCGCGAAGCGGATTATGTAAAATGTGAAGAGTAAAAAATTAGTTTTATGGTTCAATAAAATCAAAATGAATTATTGCCATTCATTATAAATAAATTTCTATAAAAAATAAGGTCAAAGACCTTTTTATATTATTTATATTAACAATAAAAACGTACACACATGTTGGCGTATGAATACTCAACGTCAGAGTGGGCGTGTCGCCATCAAAATTGACAACATTGAAAATAAAACTAATAATTTTAACCAATCAGAAGACAGTAAAAACACCAAATTTATTTATTGGTATATATAATTTTCTTTGTACATATTATAAAAAACTTTGTGTCAAGTATAAAAAATGTGTATATTCACAAAGAAGTCGGAAATTAAATATCTGTTGCTGGAATTTAAATGGTTTAAGAGTAACTTGTGTTGTTATATGGGAGTGAAATATGGGATAAATAGACTTAATAAAAAATGAACATGATCTTTTTCAACTATGCAATGACATGAAACAAGAAAGTATTTATGTCAAATTCTGTCCTTGCATAGTTGAAAAAGATCATGTTCATTTTTTATTTAGTCTATTTATTATCCCATATTCTTTGGGTTTACGTAAAAAATCTACAAATATATACATGTATTGGGTGAAATGGGAAGATATCCCTTATTTCTTGAAGATATTTTAAAAATGTTGAAATATCATAAATTTGGCTGATGATATCCTTCTCTCTGAAGCCCTAGATCACTAAATATATATCCTAGTTATCACCTACATTTGTATCTCACGGTTGAAGTCATCACAGATTTTAAATGAATTCAAACACCGATAGCGGTATCTAAATATCTCTTGAGAGTCTAAAGTACATCGATCTTTGTTCCGTCCTGACCGCCACATTAAACTCAAATGATTACCATGCATATTTTAAATGGATGTCCACAAAACTATAATGTTTGTACAATATAGGTTTAATCTGTACATTTCAGAAGAAATGTTGGTTTTCGACCTTATCTTTCAAATTTTGAATGTTTGCTAGGCGGTATGTTTTTTCTGACACTTCTTGTGGGTATAATATTCCGTAGTTGTTTACAATCATTTCACTGTAAACATAAAATAATAATTTTGCAGCACAATTGGCTTGTTTATCATACCACGTTAGGCGCCTACTTTTCAAACTACCCCTGAACGGTAAAAGTGAAAATCGTCGATATCGAACTATAGACATCCATATACCTATCAGGGGTTCGACGACTTACAGAAAAGAGCGACGATTTACAGAAAAGAACCGAAAAGGACCGAAAAGAACCAAAAAGAACCGAAAAGGACCGAAAAGAACCGAAAAGGAGATCGAAATGTTTTGTAATCGAAGAAAATTAGCAAATTGCAAAATTATATAAAGTCTATTCTAAATAAAAAGATATTCTTCACAAAAGTTTATTATTAGGAAACCTTATACTGCGACAGGACTACATATTTTAACTAACTGTACATGTGAAAAATTATATATGTAGGGTCCGATGCCTATCTTATGGAATAGAAAACATAGAACAGACAAGAAAATAAAAGATATCAATTCATTACTGTCAAACAATCGTTCTAAGTGAATTATATTTATAAGCTGAGTGTCATTATTTTGTTCAATCTTGGTCGCTAATTCATTTTCAACATTACAATACATATATTAATAAGAATATTTCGTTCTTTTTTGTGTTTATGTGTATGTGTATTACATATTCAATGAAAACACATTAATTGTTACTTTGACGCGTTAAACATGTCAAGGATTTGAATTTGTCAAGGAAAAGTCCCGTTATCTTCATGCACAAGTTTCTCTGTAGATACATCCAGGATACATGAAGCACCACAGGCCAACATTTATCACCATCTGACATCATTTCACTGATCTACATGTACATATCTGTTTTAAGTGGTTTATTGGATAAAATTAATAGAAATAAACATGCCATTAACTTTTTCACACCCTTTAATCTATACGCTATTATATGGCGGCTATATAAAGAGTAAACAATTATCAATTATACCGGGCGAAAGCGGGTGCGCTTTTCATTTATTTATATTCCTTAAAAGATGAAAGAAAATCACTGTGTTTTGCACAAAATTTATAATATATAGATAATGATGTATTTTTTATTGATTAATATCTCTTTATTCCCATGTAGCCAATCGTTTTATACCGTAAATTGAATTAAGAAATTTAAACGAATCAGGAACATAAACTGTTCCCAGAACGAACCAAGAACATCGTAAATATATAAAAAAAAAAGATGTGGTATGATTGCCAATGAGACAACTATCAACAACAGACCAAAATGACACAAACATTAACAACTATAGGTCACCGTACGGGCTTCAACAATGAGCAAAGACCATACCGTATAGTCAGCTATAAAAGGCCCCGGTAAGACAATATAAAACAATTCAAACGAGAAAATTAACGGCCTTATTTTTAAAAAAAAAATGAACGAAAAACAAATATGTAACACATTATAAACAAACGACAACCACGGAATTACAAGCTCCTGACTTGGGACAGGCACATACGTAAGTAATGTGGCGGGGTTAAACATGTAAGCAGGATCCCAACCCTCCCCTAACCTGGGATAGTGTACGTTATAACAGGACAACATAAGAACGAACTATAAAACTATAAAGTTTGCCAAGGTTTACATGTAACAAGAAATGAAATTTTCTTCAAATGTTTTTTACAATTCTATTTTCGAAAACAACGGAAATGACACTTTGATTATTTTTTTTCAAAATTTTAAATACCTCAATCCGATACAGGGAAATCTAACTTTTTTGTAAGTCTACATATCCATATCAATGTACACTCTAAATTTGAATTATACATTCCTTTATTACGAGGGGGTTTACATTGGTGTTTTTACTTTTAAACTATATATATATATATATTTATAAGTACGTCTGAGTCAGTGACAACCCTACAACAGATGTATCCATCGGATCGCCATCAATGATGGTGATACATGGCTGTGTACATAATGTATATACAACTCGTCTAAACATCAACCCAACAATGTTAGATCTGTAAATTTGCTTTCGCAAATTTTTGGTTCTTCCCTCGCCGGGATTCGAACCCACGCTACTGTGATATCGTGACACCAAATCGCCTGTACTGCAGCCGTCCCGCTAGACCACACGACCACATGGGCTCTCAAAAAAAGAGTTTTCGCTGGCCATGTGTTACCTTTCCACATTCCACTGCTGGTGGACGTTTCGTCCCCGAGGGTATCACCAGCCCAGTAGTCAGCACCTCGGTGTTGACATGAATATCAATTACATTGTATATGGTCATTTTTATAAATTTTCTGTTTACAAAACTTTGAATTATTCGAAAAACTAAGGATTTTCTTACCCCAGGAGTAGATTACCTTAGCCGTATTTGGCACAACTTTTTGGAATTTTTGGTCCTCAATGCTCTTCAAATTTGTATTTGTTTGGCTTTTTAACTATTTTGATCTGAGCGTCACTGATGAGTCTTATGTAGACGAAACGCGCGTCTGGCGTATAAAATTATAATCCTGGTACTTTTGATAGCTATTTAGACGAGTTATATATATATTTATATATACATTTTTTCAACATTATTTGTATGCTCTTTTCGGTTCTTTTCGGTCCTTTTCGGTTCTTTTTGGTCCTTTTCGGTTCTTTTCTGTAAATCGTCGCTCTTTTCTGTAAATCGTTGGACCGCCTATCAGTTATATCATATTAAAATTTAAAAATCATTGTTGAATGATAAAATGAGTTACTGCACGAAAATAAAGAACCATTTCACTGAACCGATTCTGTACATATGAATCAGATAAAAAGTAAAAAGTACACCGAAGCCGATCAAGGTCCGTTTCATTAGCATGACAAATCAAATGGAACCATCTTGTGAATCTTCTGTACGTATCGAACAGGCAATGAAATAACAGCATCATGAATGGAATGTTCCACCAACGTATACTATGTATCCCAAAGGTTTGCTTTTGAGCTCAACCAATCAAATTTTGCAATTAGCACGTTAGGTGAATTAAAATACTGCTAGAACCTTTTTGACGTGTAATAAAATCTTCGAAGTTTTTGTAGAAGGGGAGCTTAAATTAATATGAACCACTTTGATGTGAGGGCGCGGATATTTAAATATAAATGTATATATAAAAAAAAAAACAAAAAAAAAACAACCTATACAATAGTTAGATCTTGAAAGGTAGGTGGATGGAATAAAGATATTGTTTTCTATACTATTAAACGAGAAGCCCTCATTTTGTGTGTCGCTTCTCTTCCTCCCACGACGAATTAATCATCATGTCTCTGTGTCCTATAGGTACAATGCATAGTCGTTTTTGTCATCCGTTCTTATGACTATTCAGTTTGGGTTAATTTGGGAGAAAAACGAAAATTAATGCGTCCGAATATTGCTTCCGTCATCAATCCGACATTCATCAATCGGAACTACTCGGCCTTTCTGGTTGCACGAAGAAATAGTGTACTGCATAGTGAGAATGGCCGAGTAGTTACGATTGCGACTTTCATATGCAGCTGACTAAAGTTGTCGTCAATTTATTCCCTGAGAAACAATGTAATTTAAAAAAAAACAAAACATACGCACAAAATAGTGCACCGTTATTTTATCTTCGCAGACACTGTATACTGATTACATTACGTAACACAAATCACAGATAATTTATTAATAATGTTTAAATTTTAAGAAAAGGGGTGATATTCATTTTTCATAGATTGATTAATTATTTTCTTAGTGATTCTAGTATATAGAAGGGGAAACATTGTTTATGTCAAACAAGTATGCATTCACTAGTGATTACTAGTTTGTCATTCTGTCCGTCAGTACAATTTTCCAAACATTTTATCCTCATGTTTGAATATATTTATGAGATATTTGATATAAACTATGAACACTCATAATATTACTAGGAGGGGGTCATATTTTGTGTTTCCAGTGGAAACATATTTTTTTTTGTTTCCAGAGGAAACATTTTGTTATGTTTCCAGGGTTTGTCTAGAAAAAAATTAACTAATTGTCAATGTTTTCCCCCTCCTAATTTATCTCAGAAATTTTTAGTGTTTCTAAGGAACACATTTCATTCTTTTTTATGTGTTTGGCACGGGGAACACTTTTTTTTGTGTTTCCAGACTTGTCTAGTAATTATTGTTTAACTACTTGTTAATCTATAATGATGTCGTCTAGTATCGGTTTTTCTGCTTCTGAAAGATTTCATTTTCATGTTTTAAGGACAGATTTAATTCTAATCAGTTTCCGTTGTTTCTCAGGGAAATAAATTGACGCGAACTTTAGTCAGCTGCCTTTCATATCACACATGACTTCCGGTTTTAACATTGTGAACCAATCGTATGATAAAGTAAGTAAGTAAGTAAAACTTTATTTGGATTCGGCATATTGACAAACAATACAAACATAAGCTCTAATGAGCTTTTCACCGAATATAGGTGATAGATAACAAAAATGAAGAGAAAAAAAAGCCAATCAGAGCGTTGTCCATATCGTAAGAACCACTACTTTTATACTTCGGTTTTAACTTTTATACATAGTTTTCATAAGTTCTCGGGTGTGGAAAGAACAATTATTTTTGCGTTTATCTACTTGTATACTATGAGTAATACTACTATTATATAAAGAGACTGTCTTTATAATATAGCACTGAGTTTCCGCTATCAACCCGACTTTTCGGTCAGATATAACTACCGCCGGGGAAATATAACAGAAAACAGAATAATAACGGACTTTGAAAAAAAAAGAAGAGGGCTTTGAAATATTGTCCTGTCTCCATGTACCTATATGACTTTTGGTATCATTTCTTAAATTCTCTTTTTTACAAAAATTCAGCTGAAATAAATAGATAACATACTTTCAACCAAGCTTGAAATGTCTGCAATTTTGCTTTAAATGTAGGTCAAAAGGACTTCCGTTTTTAAACTTGCACATTAGTTTCATAAGATTTCTCGAGGACAGGACAATACTTATTGCGTTGATAGAAACTCTCTAAATAATATAGCTGTGATCGTCTAGGAGAAGAAATTTATAGTTAACTTAGCCTACAATTATACTTTTTGTTATAGTATACGTATGTTCATAGTATACAGAAACGCAAAAATAATGGAATTTAACAGAAAAAAATAACTTTGGACTTTTGAAACAAGGGAGAGGACTTTAAATGTTTCCAACTATCTAAGAATTTTGATACCTTTTTTGAAATTCTCCAGATATATGAAATCTTTGACTAAAATTCTCCAGACACAAAATCTCACAAGCTCTAATACCCGCGATTTCGCGGGTGTGTTCTAGTACTTTTGAATTGTAGAGTCCAAAATAAAATCTGTTGACGCCGTGAAATAAAACGATTGGCAATATTCGGTTTGCCTTGTAAAATACACACAAAAATGTCATGGGAAATGTATGTTACATTGGAATATTGGCTTACGTATTTCATCTACTTTTCTAAAATACAAATACTAGTATATGAAACAACAGTAGAAACTCTCAGATCTGTACTTTATTTCTTCTTATAATTTTTAAGTACCAAGCCACTTCTACTCTGTGCAGTGGCGGATACAAAATGTTTATAAGAGGGGCCGTTACTGTCATGCTTCAGTGAATCCATATATAATCAACAAAATGTGTCCCTCAAAATGGGATGGGGAGGGGCCCCTGGGCCTCCCCCTTAATCTACCTCTGCTCTGTTTTGTTAAATCAATGGTTTTTATAGAACTATACTATACAAATCCTTGGAAAGGGAAGTTACCATTTGATTTTTATGGAAAAAAAGGCTAGGATAAAAGATTTTGTCCTACATCTTTTTTAGATCTTAACTCTGTCCTGCCTTTTTTTCTTTTTCACACGAATCGGATCTGCATTTTTTATCAGTTTATCACGACTTCTTTGCCATAAATTTTCATACTGTCTTTAAGGTTTGGTATTTTTTTGTTCGCAAAAAGTGTCTTTTACTGACTTTTTTCAAAGCTCATCATATCCCCCCTATAAGAATACTAGTAGTTTAAAAGAAATAAACTATCCACAGAAAAAGGGAAGAAGGAAAGGACGTCCGACTTTTATTTTAAAGCACAGATTTATGAATAAGATGATAGTGTTTCAAACTTTTTTATTTAATAATTGGTCAAATAAATTAAATTCATTACGATTGAAAAGTTCAACAATTTAGCCAAAGGTTATTTCTATAATCAAACACGCCTATCCTGTTTTGATGCTCATTATACATACTAGGTATTTCACTTGATCAATATCTTTTGCTGTCTTTTTAGCTCACCGGGCCCGAAGGGCCAAGTGAGCTTTTCTCATCACTTGGCGTCCGTCGTCCGTCGACCGTCGTCTGTCGTCCGTCGTCTGTCGTTAATTTTTACAAAAATCTTCTCCTCTGAAACAACTGGGACAAATTAAACCAAACTTGGCCACAATCATTATTGATGTATCTAGTTTAAAATTTGTGTTTTGTTACCCGGCCAATCAAGCAACATGGCCGCCATGGCTAAAAATAGAACATAGGGGTAAAATGCAGTTTTTGGCTTATAACGCAAAAACCAAAGCATTTAGAGCAAATCTGACATGGAGTAAAATTGTTCATCTGGTCAAGATCTATCTGCCATGAAATTTTTAGATGAATCAGACAACCCATTGTTGGGTTGCTGCCCCTAAATTGGTAATTTTAAGGAAATTTTGCTGTTTTTGGTTATTATCTTGAATATTATTATAGATGGAGGTAAACTGTAAACAGCAATAATGTTCAGCAAAGTAAGATTTACAAATAAGTCAACAGGATCAAAATGGTCAGTTGACCCCTTTAGGAGTTATTGCCCTTTATAGTCAATGTTTAACCTTTTTTCGTAAATCTCCATGATCTTTTACAAAAATCTTCTTCTCTGAAACTACTGGGCCAAATTAATCCAAACTTAGCCACAATCATTATTGATGTATCTAGTTTAAAACTTGTGTTTTATTACCCGGCCAATTAACCAAGATGGCCGCCGTGGCTAAAAATAGAACATAGGGGTAAAATGCAGTTTGTGGCTTATTACTCAAAAACCAAAGCATTTAGAGCAAATCTGACATGGGATAAAATTGTTTATCTGATAAAGATCTATCTGCCATGAAATTTTAAGATGAATCAGACAACCCATTGTTGGGTTGCTGCCCCTAAATTGTGATTTTAAGGAAATTTTGCTGTTTTTATACCCCCGCTTTCTTTTTTAAAGCGGGGGTATACTGTTTTACCTCTGTCTGTCCGTCAGTCCGTCCGTCAGTCCTTCAGTCTGTCCGTCAGTCAGTCCGTCCCATGAAACTTTCGTCACATTTTTCTCAGGAACTACAATACGAGGATTTCTGAAATTTGGTTTCATGGTTTATCTAAGTCAGCTATACCGTGTGATGCGTTTTCAGATTGATCACTTGACTACTTCCTGTTTACCGAACACTTGTATGATTTTACACATGATAGCCAAGTTGAAAATTTGCGTCACATTTTTCTCAGGAACTACAATACAAGGATTTCTGAAATTTGGTTTCAGGGTTTATCTAAGTCAGCTATACGGTGTGATGCGTTTTCAGATTGATCACTTGACAACTTCCTGTTTACCGAACACTTGTACGATTTTACACATGATAGCCAAGTTGAAAATTTTCGTCACATTTTTCTCAGGAACTACAATACAAGGATTTCTGAAATTTTGTTTTAGGATTTATATAAGTCAGTTATACCGTGTGATGCGTTTTCAGATTGATCACTTGACAACTTCCTGTTTACCGAACACTTGCATATTTTTACACTATTAATATTATCCACTTGCTGCGGGGGTATCATCAGTGAGCAGTAGCTCGCAGTTTACTTGTTGGTTATCATCTTTATTATTATTGTAGATGGAGATAAACTGTAAACAGCAATAATGTTCAGCAAAGTAAGATTCACAAATAAGTCAACAGGATCAAAATGGTCAGTTGATCCCTTTATGAGTAATTGCCCTTTATAGTCAATTTTTAACCTTTTTTCGTAAATCTCCATGATCTTTTTCAAAAATCTTCTTCTCGGAAACTACTGGGCCAAATTAATCCAAACTTGGCCACAATCATCATTGATGTATCTAGTTTAAAAGTTGTGTTTTGTTACCCGGCCAACAAACCAAGATGGCCGCCATGGCTAAAAATAGAACAAAGGGGTAAAATGCAGTTTTTGGCTTATAACTCAAAAACCAAATCATTTAGAGCGAATCTGACATGGGGTAAAATTGTTTATCTGGTCCAGATTTATCTTTTAAGATGAATCGGACATTTTGTTGTTAGGTTGCTGCCCCTAAATTGGTAATTTTAAGGAAATTTTGCTGTTTTGGGTTATCATCTTGAATATTATTATAGATAGAGATAAACTGTAAACAGCAATAATGTACAGCAATTTAAGACTTAAAAGTAAGTCAAAATGACCAAAATGGTCAATTGACCTGACCCCCTAAGAAGTTATTGTCCTTTATAATCATGATAATCAATTTTTAACAATTTTCATAAAATTTGTAAATTTTTACTAAAATTTTCCACTGAAACTACACGGACAAGTTCATTATAGATAGAGATAATTGTAAGAAGCAAGAATGTTCAGTGAAGTAAGATGAACAAACACATCACAATCACCTAAACACAATTTTGTCATGAACTGTCTGCTTCCTTTGTTCACATATACCAGGGTGAGCGACACAGGCTCTTTAGAGCCTCTAGTTAAGATGAAATTTGAATGTCAATATATAAAAATCTAACTTTAAAATATAAAAATAATGGAATTAAAAGCGAGATGATATTCTTTCAGCTTCTGTATTAAACATTAAGGTTCATCATAACAAATGGAAAAATATGGCTGAATTTTTAACTCAAACATTTCTCTGTGTGCAGACTTACCTGTGCAGTTTGGAAAGTTTTAAAACTTTCCAAACAGCACAGGTAAGTCTGTACATAGAGTAAACTTTGAGTTGAAAATACGGTCATATTTGTCCATTTGTTATGATGAACCTCAAGGATTATGTACCCTTGAGTTGCTTCAATGCTAAACATGAAAATTTTATAGAAAATCCACAGCCTTTATCCTTTTTCTATCATATTTGGCAATTTGATGACCGATATATATATAATTATTGCATGAAGTGCTAGCATTGATTTCCTTAAAACAAGTTTATTAATGTAGTTATTAGTTAGAACAAATAAAAATATGGACCAAATCAAGTACACCTTTTAGGGTGCGCTCGACTTTAGTTACTCTCACGAGGTATTTTGGAATTTACAGGTTGGATTTAACTTTTTGTAAGAAATAAACACTAGCACATCATAGAAAAGCAAGTAAGTAATCTATATTTCAAATTTCATAACAAAAACCTCATTATTTTCTATAAAAATCTTGGTATATTTGCCACAAAGTACGCCTTTTCTATTAAATGCAATGCAACAGTAAATAAATGTGCTTTGCATCAAGTTTCCCCCTAGTATATATTGAAGATGGCCTGTCTTTTATTATTTAAATCTGTAAATTGGATACAATTGATGTTTGAAAAATTCGTTCAAAAATGGCTACAGAAGGTTACATAAACCTCAAAGGACAAAAAAATCGCCCCGAACACGCTTTGAATAATAGATGTGCCTGACTTTACACTCGAATCTCGAACTTTTTATCTTGTTTTGATTGATTTCTTTAAAAATCATTCATCGGTACTTTAAAGTTTTGTACATTGATTAGGCATAAAGAGAAAACCAAGCATACGTGACAGAATTCTCCTTTTTGCTTTGATAGAATCGCCGGGTCAGAAAAAAAGATACTCATTTTAACTGTATCGCACGTATATCATTTAAGAATTGAATGCTTCTTATTGTAACTTTATTGTGGTGTAAAAGCGTTGACCGAAGTACATTTTGTATGAAGCGCTTCTAAAAATGTGCACACGGTCAACGCTTTTATAACCCTATGAAGTTACAGAAAGAAGCATTCAATGCTTATAATTACATTTTTTAGCTATGATCATAAAGACACGATTTTTATATTTTTTGAATTTTAATTCACCTGTGCACTTTATTGTGGGACCATGAATGAAAGTTTTATTGAGTGATGCAACTGCTTAAGGAATAACACGTGATTTGCAGTTAGCCAATCGGAATAAAGTATTATAATGAAACATACATCTAATGTAATTAAATATTAATACTTTGATACGTATATGTATCTAAATACTTCAGTTCTAGCACACCTTTATTTAGAATGTATGTAAAAGCAAGGATTTGTATAGAGATCTTACACCGTGTACAGTAAACATGTTTACATTTGGTAATCTACACTAGTTTCACATAAGATTTGTCCACATCTGTACACATTGTTTAGTTACCTGTACATAACATTTGTTCACACTTATAAACTATGGCCGTGTTCACATTGACCTAAATTCGGTGTTGTGTTAGTGTAACTCACACGTAAACTAAACACAATTGCGTTCCCATTGATAAAACTCAATGTTTACATGTAGTTTAAATCATGTTTTACCTACACACAGTCGATAGTCAATGTAGGCCTTGTGTAGGTTAAGTGTACAAAAAACTAGGCATTTAGGACATTAGTTTTATCGTGTATATATTTAAGGAGGAAACTTTTTTTGAGTAAAATTGATATTTTTGATAATTATTAACGTTAACGTTAAAAATTAACGTACTTTATTAACCCCTAATCAAGACTCAAAGCAGCATCATTGCCGAACCCATAAGGCAGCAACCAATAGACCACTTTCGAGTTCATCCGTCACCGGCAAAAACTCGTCAATTATGCACGCCTTTATGACGTCATTTACCAGATAGAGGGGCTCGCCTGTATCCCTGCACAATTTCCGTTCATCAAGCGTCTTAGTGATCGTTTTTGTGCAGGATAAACTAGAAATAATGGTTGCTCTGTAGGTACTTACTGACAATTCCCTAATGACAGCAGTGTTGATTGTCTATTTTTAGAATTCAATTTGCCGAATAATTCGTACAATATAGAATTATAATTTTCCAACCACTCGCTCAACCTTGTAAGGAAGTGACGACGCCCCTAAACGCACAGATGACTGCGATAAAGGCGCGTATAATTGACGAGTTTTTTCCGGTGACGGATGAACTCGAAAGTTGTCTATTGATTTTCGGGGGGGGGGGGGGGGGGGGTATTATAGTCGAGTATAAAACATAAAGGCAAGGGGTGGGGTGGTGAGCTCTGGATTTTGTTTTGGAAACAAAAAAATGTTTCCAATTTTTGGCCCTGAAATTTTTTGTTTTGTTTCACCCTCAGCTGCAACTATATCACTGTGTCTAAACCACACCGGCAAAATTTGCTCGGACTCGATGGTATCTAACATCCGGTACAATGACGGAACACCAATAGACAAAAGAAAGGTAGGTTTCTTCTTATTTTTTTATTTTTTTTATAATATCGAAGAATATATATACATATACAACTATTTTCTATTGTGAGATGCAATATTTTCTACAACCGTTCTATATTAACGGAGAAATAAGTCAAAATGCATGTCAAAATGACGAATTGAGTGAACCTTGCCTCGAAATTGTTTAATTTCTCGTTAAATTGTTCACATTGTACGGAAAGATAGGTACGGGAAGATAGATATTGACACGGAGATTGCAAATTAAGTTATTATGAGCATCTCAATAAATGTATCTCTCTGAATAGAACGAAAGAAAAGGGTCATGTCAAAATGGAACTGGCCGGTTTCGTCAATGTATACGACCCGGTTTCGTCATAGATTTCAAAATGCATAACCCGGTTTGGTCAAATTAAAAAAATCATAATCGCATTACATTATAATTGATTATTTAACTTCAGCGTTCAAAAGGAGTTTTGTGGGTCGTTCAAAAACAAATTTGTTCACCGGACAGCGGCTTTTTATTTATATGAGTCTCAGATTCAAATAGATAAAAAAGCAAACTCCTACTCTTGTAGAACACAAATATTTTAATTTTACTTTGCATTCCGAAATTTTTTAACAGCATATTGAAATTAAAACTCTCTAAATATGCGTTTTCTATATGAGTTATGGGAAAATATGTTGAACATGTTTAAACTTGAAATTAAAGTTTACGGTCTTAAAAATCGAAACACACAATTGATATGTGATTTTCTCGCACAGAAGAATGGACACCTTTATAAGTAATCTAATCATTCCATGTATGTAATCTTTTCTACCATCGTTAAAAAAAAAATCTTCTTAAAGATAAACGTTGATAATAAGACAAATGTATATGCATGCATTTGTATTCAGATATCGCAGATCAAATTTATTCGTTCTTTGTGTAATCATACGTTTTTTGATTGAGTTAAGTCTGCTAATTGATATTTTATCGTATGTTTTTATATGTTGTGATGTTATGCTATTGTTTCAGGAAAAAGGGAGAAGGTTTGGGCCCATTATAACGTTTAATCCCGCTGCAAATGTTTGCACCTGTCCTAAGTCAGGAATCTGATGTACAGTAGTTGTCGTTTGTTTATGTAATATATACGTGTTTCTCGTTTCTCGTTTTGTTTATATAGATTAGACCGTTGGTTTTCCCGTTTGAATGGTTTTACACTAGTAATTTTGGGGCCCTTTATAGCTTGTTGTTCGGTGTGAGCCAAGGCTCCGTGTTGAAGGCCGTACTTTAACCTATAATGGTTTAATTTTTAAATTGTTATTTGGATGGAGAGTTGTCTCATTGGCACTCACACCACATCTTCCTATATCTATATAATCGACATAGAAAATGAATGTAGGATTACAACTACCATGCATTAAAATAAAATTTATTTATCACTAATTGTAACTAAACTGCTATGTACAAATTAGTATAATAGTCTCAGGTCATCGATAAAATGCAATAATAATTATTTTGTTAACATTATAAAAAAAACCCGAGTCTGTACTGTCGCCATTGTGTTATGATGATCATACACTGACGTTGGTCAATATAGTTTGACAATATATACGGACAGACGGATTCAGTTTATTTCAAAGTGAGCGTATTTCGAACAACTTTTACATACCGCCGAGCGTAACGAGCCGAACAATATTTTGATTATTTTTTGCTTTACAAAATCGTTAAATACAGGAATCAATATATAGTTTTGGCAACCAAAGGTGGGGTCGGGGCGTGCAACCTATACGTCATCTAGATTCGCAACTTATCTTATAAAGTGTATACCGAATTAAAATACTGTAAGAAATGAGAAAACAGGGACACCCAGGAAATCGGATTATGTGAGCTGGATTATGTTTATTATAATAAATGCCGAATATCAAGTTCTTTTTATTGATTTCTATACATTTTTTTTCAAATATATATACTGAAAGTGATATATGAAATGACTCATTTAATGCCTCAATTGTAACGTTTTCTGTCATCTGAAATAATACAAAAGCAACAGATTAAAAATGTCTATCAACATGAAAAGTTCATACAAATTCCAAGCGACAACAACCCGACCCTAGAGCAGAAAACAGCCGAAGGCCACAATGGGTCTTCAATGAAGCGAGAAACTCCCGTATCCGGTGGCGTCATTTAACTGGTCCCTTAATAAATATGTATACTAGTTCAGTAATAGTGGACTTCATAGTAAACTGCGAATACATGTATATTTATTATATTTAAGGGATAACTTTAACTATGATACAAGTTTTGGCACAAAACGCGAATTTACTATACAGGCTCTGTCATAGGACGAGTTAAGGTTTATTCATCATTTTTTATTATTTGTACTTTTGTTGTACTGTTTGTTTCAGCGACAACACTTTAACTCAGTCCATTCCCGAGTCACACGCTTGTAATTCCATGGTTGTCTTTGGTTGCTTTATACCAAATGCGTTTTGAACATAAAATAGGCAGGTAGTTTTCTTGTTTGAATTGTTTTACATTTATAATTTAGGGCCCTGTTATAGCTTGCTTTCATGCAGTTTGTGTGTTTTTCTCATTGTTTAAGGCATAAGCTGACCTAAACCTGATTAATTCAACATCATTTTTGTGTCTAAAAGAAAGTTGTCTCATTGTCAATGTGTATGGGATAAGTCGTTACCGTAACTTCTTATAAATAAGACCTAGATATAAATGACGGTCATGTTTTGCAAACCAACTTTTATTCACATTGGAAATACAAAACAGTCAGATATTGTTTTCGAAAGTTATCTTGAAGTTTCAATTGAATTCGAACTGTAAAAAAAAATTTGAACTGTAAAAATAATGTGAAAAAAAAGCCTAGGAAAATAAATGTGCTTACAAGAAACGTGGAGAAAGTTACAAATCTCACTGCTATGTTATGGATGCTTAAGTGTGAAAACTCGCTTTAGTGCGCAAGTAACACAGTATATATAGTACCAGAAAATCTGGCAGGACTGCATGCATGATTAATTTGTGCAGAACAGTATAGACTATAGTCGGTTTGGGACTGTTCGTCAATGATTGAATGCATAGTGTATATAATATAGTATTATAGTAAAATAAAATTATGGCACAATCAAAACACATACTTTTATTTTTCATCTTTACATACTACTATTATAAACAAAGAAAATATAATAATGTTACAAAATAATTAGATACCAGTGTTTGCTATCAGTGAGTATTTATATTCCATTTAAAATTAGTTTGAAGTTAAGTGAAATAAAGGATACGCCTTTCATTAGGAAAATTAGGAAAATGTGTATTATCATAATTAACTATGTCCAAAAGTGCCCGTTTAAAATACAAAACACAAACAAACAATTAATCTCACCCTTTTTAGTAATGCATTTATGAGTGAATCGTTGTTTGAGTAAAGACCAGTGGCAAATATTTCTGTCAGTGTATGCCTCCAGTTGATTCGGGAAGACCTTTTCTAATGAATTATGTGTTCGGCAATGATGATGGATGAGTCTTGATAAGGGGTTTATAAGGCTACGTAAAGTGTTTTTATAACAAATAAATATATCAAGTTTAGACAAATATTTCTGTAAAGAACTTTATTAATAAGTGTTATAAGTATCAATTTTATATAAAAATCGTTTCTTTTTTTACATAGGTGTCATACCACCAATTACTCCCTCAAATTTAGAACGTATGTGAAAGTAGGCCTACTCGGACAAAAAATAGTGCATTTGATGTCATTGTTTGCTTAAACTAACCAACAAATTGTCAGAAATGAAACTTTTGGTGAAAGAGAAATATGTTAAGACCATTTTGAGCTAAAATTTACTTGTTAATGACTTTGCATTCAAAATTGAGGATTAATGCACTCCATAGTATACTAATTTAAGATTTCCAGAAAACCAGGGGTTATTTTTGCGGTACCTCTATTCGGAAGACCTTTTCTTTTTTATATGATTTTTAACACCTGTTGACAATTGGCATGTAGAAAGCTGATACATGTGCGATTCAGAATATACCTGGTTTCTATGAAGTTAAACTTAAGGTAAAATATTTAGAAAGCTGTGAAAATTGTAAAATTTGGTTGAACAGATAGGGACTTTTAATTGGTGGTATGACACCTACATATAAATGGAAAAATTACAGTTCGGAATGTCTAATTTTGTACACTGAACCTACACAAGGCCTACATCGACTATCGACTGCATGTAGACAAAACATGATTTAAACTACATGTAAACATTGAGTTTTATCAATGGGAACGTAATTATGTTTAGTTTATGTGTGAGTTACACTAACACAACACCGAGTTTAGGTCAATGTGAATACGGCCTTACTATACAAATTAAGAAATAATTCCTTCGTGTCATGCTCTATGCTCATTTTAACATGGGTAGGCATTATATTTGTCGATATTTTACACTGAGCGTTACAGTGCGAAAGCCGCGTATTCGTTCTGTACCTCCTTCCATATGACGTAACGGACAGAATATCAAGGACAAAAGAGTTGGGCAACCACAGTTTTTAAGAAATTATATTCAGAATCATTCTTAACTAATTTGCCAGTTTCCATTTCAGCAGCTAAGTCACTAGCTTTTATTATTGATGCCATGTTTATCCTTAATACAAGTCCTCTTTCTATTCACAAAACATTTTCAGAATATGCAGCCTTCCTTTTTGACTTGTGGGTAGTACGTCAACATCACCAACTCAAGGCCTCAGAAGTACACATAATATTTGACCATCCGAACAGAAATTGTGTCAGTCCAAAGGACCTTGAACGATCCAGACGTGATTCTGAAATACAATCCTCAGATTACAAAGAGATATGTCCAAACACAGTCTTGCCTCAGAACTGGAGATCTTTTATTGGTGTCAGATTTCAGAAACGCTTACTAGTTAATTTTCTTTCAGACAAATTTTTACAGCTGGCAAATGAAAAGTTTTCAAGTTATAAGGTAAAAAAATGCGAAAATAGGGAAAATTGAGAAAATTTGAGAAAAGCCGTTTTCTGACCGTTTTCAATTATCCATCACCAGAGGAAAACAACACTTATGAATAAACTACCTATATGCAAGTCTAGTACTATTTTGGTGTGAAAAATGATGAAAATAAAATTTTTCGTATCTTTTTGATTTCAAAAAAAAAAGTAAAAAAATGCTAAAATAATAAATTGAGAAAATTTAAGAAAAGCCAGTTTCTAACTGCTTTCAATTATCCATCACCAGAGGAAAACAACATTTATGACTTACTACTGATATGGAAGTCTAGTAATATGTTGGTTTAAAACAAGAATGTGTCCACAGTACACGGATGCCCCACTCGCACTATCATTTTCTATGTTTAGTGGACCGTGAAATTGGAATTCGGCATTAAAATTATAATGATGTTATCAAAGGAAACATGTACACTAAGTTTCAGGTTGATTTAACTTCTACTTTATCAAAAACTACCTTGACCAAAAACTTTAACCTGAAATTTGCACTATCATTTTCTATGTTCAGTGAACCGTAAAATTGGGGTCAAAACTCTAATTTGGCATTTAAATTAGAAAAAAAACATATCATAGGGCAAATGTTACTAAGTTTCAAGTTGATTGGACTTCATCTTCATCAAAAACTACCTTGACCAAAAACTTTAACCTGAAGCGGGACAGACGGACGGACGGACAGACGAACGGAGGCACTATCGTAGGTGGGGCATAAAAATAATGAAGGTACAATTTTTGGTATCTTTTTTACTCTTTTTAAAACAATTCAGTAAAAAAATGCAAAAAATAAGGAAAATTGTAATATTGAGAAAATTTTGCTTTGGCAAACCAAAATGATATTACATGGATTAAGTTGCAAAATACCATACACTTTTGCATCTTTATTGTATTTATCATGTTTTAGTGAGTTTTTGATGAAAAAAAATAAAGAAAACAAGTTGTAGTCTTGTCGCCACTTTGTTCCTTTGGTTGCCATAGTAAGCATAAAATGTACACTATTCCTTTCCTGTATGCCTTTTTTGTACAAATTTTCACCATGAAAGTACTTAGTTGGAAGATGCAAGAAAATTCTCACTGAATTGGCATCTAGATCATAAGTCAATGCCACAGATACCTATAATACAATTTTTTGCTGACCTTTGACCTCAAAGAAAAAAGATGACTTTTGTTTACAATTTTGTGTCGGGAGCATTATCTGTTTGCCCTTTGACAAAATCGTTTGATATTTGGCACATGTGTGCAGCACCTCAAGACAATCGGTTGCGTTCCGAGGACCATCATCCCCAAATTTATCCAAACCTTCCTTTAGGGGAATTGAACCTTTTAACAAAATTTCATAGATATCCATTAATTTAAACTAAAGTTATTGTCCAGAAACCAATGTGTCTTCAGACAACAACAATGACGACATCATACCATTATACATTCCCAAAAATTGTTTGCAGTCGAATAATAAATGATTAGATCCTCATTTCTCAATCTTATATATTCTGAACTCCCAACTGGCATGACCATCATGACCATGGATCTTGTCCATTTATATAAAAAAAAAATTTGGGGGGGGATTTCAAATCAAGGACAGACACCACATGAATACATTAGTACATGCGCATATATAATTGATAGTGACAAAATCTATAAATAAGCATTCTCTTTGTTTTTGCAAGATCAAATATGATTATGCAGAGTGGTTTAATTCTTTATTGAAGGCTGTACCTATCACTATAAACTTTTACATTGTATGGTCTCTTAATGGAGAGTTGTCTGATTACAATTATGCAGAGGCGGATTTAGGGGGGAGCAGGGGGGCTCATATAGGGAATCACTGAAGCTTGACTGGAGCGGCCCCCTTATGTCAGTCAGTGGGCCCCCTCTTATGAACATTTCTGGATCCGCCACTGTTATACTACATCTTCTGATTTTTATTGTGTTCCAAAGCAGTTTCTTCAAAACCTTTGGAAATAGAAGCACCCTTTATCTTCATCACTTGGTTTGTATAAAAGTCAGAATATGACATCAGAGAATTATTCCCATACATCACAATGATTATGGCCTAAAGAGAACTGTGATAGGTACATGTAGCCTTGAAATTAGCAATCATATCAAATAGTTATCAAAAGTACCAAACCTCCTTTGTTAATAAGACGGATAACTTGGCCTGATTAAATGTGACATATACTTAGCTACAGTGTTAACATAACAATTAGTTTCTTCTGTTTATTAATTCAATCCATAAATTTTGATCAAGATTCAAATGCATGTACTGCACAAAACAAAAAGTAGCAAGGGCATACTACATTGATACTTATATTAAAGTTTATTTTTTTTGGTGTACTATTTCTAAATAGCACAAAAATGTTAACACAATTATTTTAAAAAATACAATTTTTGACTTTTCATTTCCTTTTAACAGATCTGTTTTAATATAAATAGATCCCATTTTCTGTTACTCTGTAATAATTTGGAACTTATTTTATCAACACATATATACATCTTTTTAGAAATTCATATAAACCCTTGCATAACATAAATGACATGTATAAATATTTGCCTATATAAACACATGAAACATGATAAATATCTAAATAGTTTCAGAAAAATTTGAAATATTCTTTCAGACACCCAGTAATATTTTAAAAGATAAAGATCCACAAACATTTAAGTTGATATTCTTAAAATTCTATCAAAATTGTCATTTTCAACATTGAGGTCTCTCAATTACTAAAGTAACTTCCAAAATATTACCAAAACATATACATAATCAAAGCCTGAAAGGCTGTAAAAGCAATTGCTGCCATGTTTATGTTTTGGGGACTTTTTTTTCATCCACATATATTTAAGAATTAAACATGACAGGAGTGACAGGAGTCTAGTGAGAATTAAGAAGGTTTTAACTTTATATCAATTAAAGACTTTAGCAGAAAGTCATTTTTAATATGTTTTATATTTCACAAGGAGACAACACGTTTACCAGGTGCTAAAGTTGGGGTCAAATATACATGTGCTGAAACATATAACTCCAAGAGAAATTATTATGGATTATCCCCTAGTAGTGTTTGTAACTGGGCAATAATTTCCTTTATTGATTTAATTTTCATAATTAATTTAAATTTAACTCTTCAGTTAAAACATTTCAACTTTCCAGACGCAAATGTTGAAAAACGGGAAAGAAACAAAATATTTTACAAGACATAAACATGTAAAAAATATATATATATTTCAGCTGACTAAAAATATTTTCATAATGTTACTTTGTCATCATTTCTTAAAAACTAAGTCCCAAACATTATTGCTCAGTTGATATGTGTCATCCTCATGCGGTACGAGATAACTATAATTCTCATGCAATCCCGAAAAGAGGGGCCATCACAGACAAACATGACATTAAATCGTCATTATACGAACAAGAACAAACAGCTCTAAGTTGCTTGATATTTATCCAATTTTCAGAAAACATTGTGAAAATGATCTTCAATATTTCGAAAACATGTGAAATAAAATTGCAAACACGGTGGACCGTCGAGGGTCAACAAACGTAGTAGTCCATTGGAAAGACGAGGATAATGGTTTCATCATTTGTCATGCATACCCAGTTTTGAATATGATATCCAAAAAGGATGTACTTTTTTTAATCTATGAAACTAGAAAATACCAAATTGTAAATATCTCTTCATCTGGACTTGGCATCTATCACGTTTGGACGGGTCCATTTCATTAGTGAGGTGATCGATAAATCTTACGGAGTTATGACAAAAAAGGAAAACAAACTTATTGTTATGTGTTTTTAACAAGGGTTTCGTTCCTCTAAATTATTTGCGCAAACAAATCAACAAAATAGGTCAGTTAACTTTGTCTAATTTCAGATTACAGGTAATCATTTGACACTACGTATAACCTGATAACCTGTCATGCCTGTGTAGTGATTTTGATTTTACGATAAATTTATGAATGAACGACAATTTTATGAATGAACAAGAGCACCTGACCTCTTTCTTAAAAAAACACCAATTAAACATATAAAACCGTATATTATAAAAGACAATTCAGTCAAATTTTCAATACTTAATCAACAACTGAAATGATTCCATATTTTGTTGAAACATCGTACGAACGGAAAACGGAATCGCAGGTATAAAAATGCACTTTTTTCACTCGGACGTCTATGTTTTTTGATAGTCAAACGGTTGTCCCCCTAAATACAAAAATACATCTACAAGAACGTATGCTGAAACTTCTTAAATCCACTAACGTTTTTCAAAAGTTTCAAGCTATGTATTGCATTAGAAAACATACATAGGTGTTTAAGAATGACAGACCAGGAGCCTGTTTAACAAAATACTATGGCTTGATCTGGGCGGAGTCTCTGATCTGGGTCACAAAGATGGCCATACGCGACGGCATGAAAGCAATTGCTTTAAAAAACTTAATAGGTATTGAAATGTTCTGTTGTATGAGTCTCCCAAACTGGTTACAGTTTCATGTGTGATTTTCTTTTAGCTCAGTCACCTGAAAACAAATAAAGGAAAAGTCAAGCTATACATTTATACATTATGGTGGCCGGTTAAGGCCATTTCGCGTTTTCGCGTTTTCGCGTTTTCGCCCATCATATTAGATAGGGCGAAAACGCGAAAACGCGAAATCGCGAAGTCGAAAACGCGAAAACGCGAAGTCGATTTCGCGTTTTCGACTTCGCGTTTTCGCGTTTTCGACTTCGCGTTTTCGCGTTTTCGACTTCGCGATTTCGCGTTTTCGCCTTTTCGCCTTTTCGCCTTTTCGCGTTTTCGCCTTTTCGCCTTTTCGCGATTTCGCCTTTTCGCCTTTTCGTGTTTTCGCGTTTTCGCGATTTCACGATTTCGCCTTTTCGCGATTTCGCGTTTTCGCGTTTTCGCGATTTCGCCTTTTCGCCTTTTCGCGTTTTCGCCTTTTCGCCTTTTCGCGATTTCGCGTTTTCGTGTTTTCTTGATTTCGCGATTTCGCGTTTTCGCCTTTTCGCGATTTCGCGTTTTCGCGTTTTCGCCTTTTTGTCTCGGAAGTAATCTACTCGAGCATGCGTATAAAACAAAAATTTATTTGATAGAATTGTTCATAGAATATAAGGTAAATAGGACTTGACGAATTTAATGTAGGATATTAATAACGCAAGATAGATAATAAACAAGTAAGATAGATATTTTTTTTTATTTATAGAGAGTAACACATATGGATTACACCAATTTTCAATGAGGCTCTCTTTAAACAGTATGTTTCAAATAAATACAACCTCTGTATAATACCATAGAATACATATGCACATGTATTGACTGAAAACACTCAAGAGATAACATTTATCTAAGTACTTTTTATAAGTTGAACACTTAATATATATGACTGTTTGATTTCGCGATTTCGCGTTTTCGCGTTTTCGTATCGTAAGTAAATCAATGCATTTGATGATAAAAAAAAAAAACAGCTCCCTATGAACATTGGACCGTTTGGGCTATTTTTTAAGGTTGAAAGCGCGCGTCTATTGAACTTTAATATATACGGAAAATGCATTGCATATTATCGTTTCTTTTGTTGATTAGTAAATATACATGTTTTGTGTGTAGTCTACCTTCACTATGATCTAAAATAGTGTTGAAGAAATCACAAAAACAAACGCACAATAAAATTAAAACCAGAAAAGTACTCAACTTATTAAATAATGTTTTATAAACGATAGAAATTACAAAATATTACAAGTACAATACCAATGGCAAATCAACCATTAGCGTGTATTAACAAATGTCAAACAATTTGAGTTGCAACTTAGACGCACAGGCAATTCATCTATAAAGATATGTTTTTGATTAAAAAATTGCTTGATTCTAAAGTTTAATGAAAAATTGTCTAAGACGGGAAGTGAACAAAATGATTTGTTGCCATTGAAAATAAGGGAATAATGCTATGACATGTTGATTTAAAAAAAAAATTCTTGTTTCTAGCTGTATGTTGTTAAAGGGAAGAGGCTGTTATTTAATACATTCGAAGGGAATCGGTTTGTCCCCCCCCCCCCCCAAAGGCCCAAAAACATAAATGGTATGTGCTTTCCTAAGTTTATCAATTATCTATTTATCATTCTCTTATTTTAGAAATGTCTAGTGATTTCAGTTGGATAATAAAAAGGCAATACGGCGATAACCGGGGACCAGAAAAAACCAAATCGGTGATAAGATTAATCAAAAGTTTGGAAGTTACAACATTTCCAGACAGAATTTTCTTCGATCTTCCTGAACAAATCTTATGCCTGTTCATCGCACTTCTCAGTGAAGATAACTGTTACTTTGTAAATAATACATTCACACACGCATTAATTCAATCTTTGACAGAAACAAAAAGTAAGATATTTCTCGACGTTGCTCAGGAAACAATGTTAAAGACGGAAAAGGTGCTTGATTTTGATATGTTTATTCCAGACAGATATTTCATGTTGAGGACATTGGTAGGATGGACGCTTCCACCTGATCCCGAGGATTCTGATTAAGTTGTCGACGTCCTCTCTCAAGCTGGCACATTTTTAGTATTTTCATCGTTATGTTAGTACCTCTCAGAGCAGACATCAATTATGTTTAATGTCGTTTATTGAAGTGTGATTAATGTAAAATAAAGAAGATATCTTTAATCTTAGTTCTATGAAACTGTCCTTATTAATGCAACCTTTGAACAGCTTATATACTAGTATAGCAATTCAAAATTTACTGTTGAGAATATATACAAAAGTTTTTTTTCTTTCTCTTTTTCTAAAGATATCTCCCATGACAGACTATACAAGCTTATCAAGTGAACAAGGAGATGTCCAACGTATCCTTTACGACAAGTTCAATATTGAAGATACATGTAGTTTCAATTTAATAACAACAAACTTAACGAATGTCTAAAACAGAGCTAACTCGATTTCTCAAACAAACACATGATCAGTGTTACATTCAGCCTACATTGGTTTTATTTCTTGAAGAAGTTTCATTGTCGCCATCAATTTATTGAACATAACACAGTGAGTGTCTCCAAGCTAATAGGGTTCTTATGTTATTTGTAATGTATGTACCGACTTTAAATAAAATTTCTATGCCTATGTCTATGTCTATGTCTTTGTCTAGGAGGCCCATTTTCCAAATTTTTCCCGTTGTATCACCGGATTTAACTAATGGGTGATACTACGAATGGCGTATGCGGAGCAGAATTTGCTTACACTTCTGAAAAAAAAACCGGAAATAACTCCCGGTTTTTATAAAAGTTCATTTGACCTATTAAGCTTTAGTTTTTGTTTTTCTGTTTGAATGTTCACATGGTTTGTGTATGTCGTGTTCTTTATTTGGTATGTCTTTCCATGAGGTTCTATAAACACATGTATTGTCTGATTACGATATGAAAAGGGTTCAATCACTTAATTATAACACCATTATTCTCAATAGCTGTTACCTTATGAAGATTCAGCATATACTCTTTTGCAGTTTAATACGTTGGTTTTTACTATTTATCTAGTCACGCATCTTATACAGTGAAGTGGGTTTTTTTTGTGTTCAGTTAACTATTTGATAAAACTTCCTTAACAAGCAAAAAGAACATGAGTTGCTTAGAGAGTTATTTTATGGCGGCTTTTCCAATGGAGAAATATCAAACATTTTGCGGTGCAAATATGAAATGCGACTGAGGTACAAGTGTAAATATACTGAGTAAAAAAAGTTTAGCGACACATTTGACCACATTACAATATTCCTTAAATGAAAAATGGAGAACAAA
This sequence comes from Mytilus trossulus, assembly GCF_036588685.1. NCBI lineage: Eukaryota > Metazoa > Mollusca > Bivalvia > Mytilida > Mytilidae > Mytilus > Mytilus trossulus. The sequence continues at coordinate 87,976,105 of NC_086377.1, read as the reverse complement.
TTTAGTCATTTGTTTAAGTGTCTACCATAAACTTCGTTTACATAGCAAAATCATTTCTTCTTTGTCAATAAAACGTTAAAAACGTGGCTTGAAAAACACCGTTGTCAAATATTCCATACTGATTTTTTTGGGTGCCATTAGTAAGACCAAAATAATGTTTTTGAAATCGTTAGATGACCAGTTTTGCTTTTCCAGAAAGTTTTTACAGTCAAGGTTTGTCAAAACATGAACACCATCACATTTTTAACATATCCCCTTTTTCACTGTTTTTTTTTTTCGTGAACCAAATTTGTGCATTCTGAACACAAAAACCACAAAAATTGAACAAATGTAAAGTGTAAATGTAATGTGCTTAAGCAATATTCGTATTGTGATTTCATTATATTTAGAATATAAAAAATGAAAACTGTCTTTAATTTATACACTTTAATGTTCCTTAACATTTTAGACTCGAAGTATCCATGTAATTTCTACCCCTTTTTGAATGTCATGTTGTTACATTGAAAATAACTTTGGTATTTTTTTAATTGTCTAAGTTATGAACAATAAATACCTAGTGTACAATGTTTTTCAATTACATATTTTCATTACCAAATATGATTATACTTTCCCATTAGGTTTTTTCGTATGATCTGCGTATATCTTGTGGTATTAAGTATTACATTGATGTCACCGAAAATACTTTTGTTTAACAAATACGGAATTTGTTAATATCTTTTAATATACATGTGTTTCTGGATTCAGCACAAGATAAATACAGCGTCTTTTAAGAGCAATGGGATTGAAAAGAAGGTGTTCACAGATACCTATAAATGATGCTATTCAAGCAATAACTGTGAGTACTAATCTTAAACGCTACATCAATAAGTCTAATACAGTGATATTTCTCTGGCAACGGTACCGTTGAATAAATATGAGGCTATGCTCAGCATCTGGCAAATGATGACAATCAAAAACAAATCTAATAAGTTCACAAGTACCATGGTATCGCTCATCTGATTTAACTGTTAATTTTTCTATTAAGGATTAACTGATTTGCACAATCGGTAAAAATCAGCAAATCAGTAATTTTATAGAAAAAAACATCTTTTAAAACACTGTCTACCATGTTTTAACTGCAGCAATATTGGCGAATGGGAAAACCGAGCGCTACTTATGAGACTCCTCGTGTTGTTATTGACTATGTGATAATCTTCATTTTTAATGATTTTATAATTATCAGGGCATTTCTATTTAATGTGTATGTGATTACGAAGGGTATTCTGATTGTTTGATTACCAATTACCAGGGAAAACATTTCATGATTATGTGATTACATTTGTAACTGAGTCAAAAGATAGCGAGTATGTCATTACCCGGTACCTCCTATGAGGGGTCTCATTTTTCAATATTTAAACCATGTTTCAATAACATCGGTATAGTGGTTTCACAGGAGATGACTAAATGTATAAGTTTCCGGGCGACGGACGCCGAATAATGGCAATAGGTCATATGGACCGTTTATATGTAAAATACCGCCTGTCTCGATTCACATCATTTTTAATATATGAAATCATCAGCAAATAGGCTAACAAAAGAAACGCAGCTTTTTTTTTAAATCTTATTAAACATCTTTGTTTGTATATATCTGCAGACAGAGCAAATGAGTAGTGGAAATTGCTTAGGATACAGAGCTATGACAAAGCGGTTACTTTCTAAACATGGATTACGTATACCAAGGTAAACAAAAAATGTACATAAAATCAGGTATGCGTCTGTATGTTTTTATTTCCTTATTCACATGCCTTAACTTTTCAACATTAATTAAATTATTTGTGGCCTCTTAATATTCAGATGTATCTAATTATTTATTTTCATCATGAAATTATATCTTGACCCTTTAATGATTTTTTTAATAATTATTTTTATTACTAGCTACATGTACTTTTTTAAAAGAAACTGTGTTAATATTGCCATCTTTTGAGTCCTTTCTTTAAATTCCATTTATTATCCAGGGACACGGTTGCACATTTGCAGAAAATCATCGCCCCGGAAGGAGTAAATGATAGAAAGCACCATAGATTTACGAGACGTTCTTATATAAACAAGGGCCCAAATTACTTATTACACATAGATGGTTACGACAAGATAAAACCTTATGGATTTGCCATTCACGGAGCGATATGTGGGTCAGTTTCAGTTATTTTATAGCACCAATTATAGTTACATGTTTAAAAATATGCTAAACAAGTGTGGGATAATTATACATATATATTAAATTTGCAGTTCTAATGTTGTTGGGTTGATTTTCTCACCTACTATATACATGCATATATATTTATTAACAGCCCTGTATAACCGATGTTTCTGCTATCCAACGGAAATTATATATTGTGAGATTGTCACTGTTTCAGTATCAATATATTTATACTGCAACCTTTCTATTTGAGCAGTCAAAATGCATTGACTATATAATTACATGTGATAAACAGTCACAAATATTTGAAGACGATATCAATTTTTAACTTTGCTGTGTTACGCGAGGGCTTATGTGTTACGGGGATTTCCTCGATATGGTAAAGCTGCATATACCTGAAATTACTTTCTAAACATTTATAGGTGTCATATTGGTTTCTATGCTTAACGCCAGTGAAGATTTCTTATTTAAAGGAATCAAACAAGAAGTCCACTTTTCAAGGCATAGACTTCTAAATTTAAGAATTTGGAACTACGGATATTGATAGTAAAGTGGGAGATAGTTATCCTATAGTGACGCACATGCATGCTCTCACTACATTTTGCAATTGTTTGTTAGTTTCAGCTGTACACATATGTATTCGCTACCCCTATTATTAGACTTGAGATTTATTACATCTTTTAACAACATGTACAATTAAGCAATTGTGTAAAAATAAAAAAAAACCACAACAACAAACAAATAACAAGCAAAACAAACATAAATATACATCAATCATTCAAGTTATGCAGCTTTCGATTCCACTCTCCTCAGTGCGTGTAAAGTGAAGTTTTAATAAAAGGGGCCATTAGTTGCAAAACACTTGACGAAGACAGATTTTTTGTCAATAAAATGTTAACAGCCATATCAATTAAATTTGGTATTATATCTTTTAGTTGTGCTAAAAGATCGTTAATGAAGTTTAAGACATGATAATGAATAACTGTTTTTGTCATTTCAGATATTCTAGAAGAATTCTTTGGCTACAAGTTGGAAGAACAAATAATAATCCTAAAGTTGTAGCAGGATTTTTTCTACAATGTCTCCGAGAAATAAAAGGTATGGCACTTTATTTATTTTTGATATAATAGTAATCCTTTGAAACCACGTTCTTTGACACTTGATTATCAGCACGACGCATATGACATTTATAGCTAAAGTGATTAAAAAGGGATCAGGCGTACATGGTTCACATGACAATCGATCATATGTTGTCAGCTGCAATGCATTACAAGTCGCTTCTTAAAAATGCCATAGGTCAGAGGTCGCTTTTAAGTGGGTCTTAATTCATTTGATTATTCAAGAATTAGAGTTCAGAGATCGCAAGTAGTGATTTAATCCAAGCTTAGTTGGTTGTCGAAAGTCGCCTCCTGCGATGCCCTTAGTCGCAGGTCGGATTTGACTCTCCCGAAGCCTAACTATAATTATCTTTTTGAATTTAAATTGGTAAATCAAATCTACCGATATGTCGTGTTCACATATTTACCTTTCCATTTTGAAATCCAATTAAGAAGACGACTTAACGGTAACGCACGATACGCTCACAGTCATGGACATTGTTCGTGTTGTTCTGATATGTATGTCAAAAGAAGGGTAACACACCTTCATGTATTTCATCAGGATTTTTTGTATATTCATGATGGTTTATGTTTTCTTTTATTTTGCATGCTCACAATTTCGATTTGTTCATTGTACCTTGAACTGAGGTTTCTTGTTACTCTTTTATTTCTTACCTTTACCTAATGATAAAGAACTTGATGGCCTAAATAGAATAGTGTGTATTTACCTTGCAGGAGGAACCCCAATTTCGATTCAATATATATTGCTCTTTATTTTTATTCTTATCTTTTTTTTTGTTAGTCGAGTTAGACAGTTGTTTGGTATCAACTACAGCTTCTTTTTTTCTCTTGATTTAGTTCATATTTTTTAACTCACCTGAACAACAGCGTTTGCCTTCACAAGTCTTCTGTAAGTCCGTTGTCTTCAGTCCGTTGCCTGTTAACTTTTACGAAAATCCTTTCAAATCTATACTGAGTTAATTTTGTTTTCTAATTTAAATAGTACTTAGTTTTTTGATTACATCTGCCATCCAAAATGGCCGCCAGCGCTTAGAATATGCGTGTAATGGCTAAAATCTGAAGATCAGAAAGTAAAAATTAGAAAAACAAGCTCTACCTACTGACTATTTTGACAAAAATTGTCAGACAACTTTTTATTGAGTATTGCCCTTAAATGACGTTTTTTATCATTTTGTATGTTTTTGGTTATAATCTTGAGGTATATTATATAGATTTTTAAAAAGCAACATGATCAGCAAAACACAATCTACAAATAAGTCAGTAGGCCTGAAATCATCAGTTTACTCCTTACAGAATTGATTGTACTTTGATGGCGATTCATTACAATTGTTTGCAATTTTTGGCGGAAACTGTAGAAGATAAAGAAAGAAAAAACGCAGTAGTGACCAGCAAAATGATTTATTATAGTAAAATTTTGAACGCTCCTTCTTATATGCAAAGTTGCAAATTGGATGCATTATAATAAAATCTGAATGTTCATCCATTAGGTGTTCCACGTTGTGTTCGAACTGATAGAGGAACGGAAAATTCTGAAATCGCCAAATGGCAAATGGCATTTCGATGGAATCATCAAGACGATATGGCAGGAGAACACAGTTTTCTGATGGGATCATCACCAGCTAATCAGGTACATGTTATGTTTGAAACTGATTAAAATAATACTACAAATGTGTCAGAAGAAATCATTTTTCTTTCTTCAAAAGACAAGTATTTTTTGTACGTATAGTATGTTTATATAATCATATAATAATGCTCAACTTAATCATACAGATCAAAATTGTTTGGATTGTAAGGGTTTTCTATGGCAAGCCGTTCTCGTCGAAACTATGTTTAAACACTTTTTCGAAAAATTTACACACTGAGAATAAAAAAAAAAAGACACACTGACATTTAAAAAACCTAACAACACACACTGAGCAATAGGAAATTTCATACCGAGATTTTAAAATTACACACTGAGATTTAAAAAAAATGCTTCAATTTTTTTAATGGTTTTGTTTAACCAATAACAGATTATAAAACTCATCATTATCGAAACGTTACAAGTAATTTGCCATATTGTTGTAAAACGAGAAAAATAATTAATTAACAAAAGTTTTACCAGAAATTTTAAACTGACATTGCCATGTATTATATTGGCAGAGAATCGAGCGATGGTGGTTATCAAATAGGCAAGGCGGCGGCCAATTCTGGATTGCTTTTATGAAAGATCTTCAGGATACTGGGATATTTTCAAGTGCAAACCACTTACAAGTGTAAGGTTAACAGTTTGTTAATGACTTTGAACCATAGTGAATATTTTTAAAAAAAAACCACACACACACACACCAAACCACCAGAGAAGAATTGTTATAAGAGTACGAAATATTGTCATATAAAAAAATTCTTATAGGAGTTCTTTGCTAAATACAACAACACAAGAAACCAAACAAACATCCTTCTAAACTTACTGCACCTTTGAATATAGATTTATTCGTAAGGGTTATTATTATGATATGGTTGTCAAATCTTTACCATTTGTATTTGTAGGACGGAACATTGATTCCCTTTAAGTTTCCTTGATACATTCCTAATTCCTTGTTCATATTTTTCATATAACCGTTTACTTTAGGTTACTGCCTGTTAATATTACGGTCTCTCTCGGGGAATCCTGAACTTTATAAATTGTTTATGACGCTATGGTATGAAATCACCTGAAGTATTATAGCTGACGTTCTAGTCTAAGAGGTCTTATATCATGTATATAGCTGTTACTTAACAGTGAGCATTCTAAGTATGCGACACCTTTTTATTACATAAGTTCGATTTTATATGTTTTAAGTTGAAGTGCTGACCTTTAATATTTAACCCCGCCGCGTACAATACGTGCCTGTCCAAATCCAGGAACCTGTATTTTCAGTGGTTGTATAATTTTATTTGTTGTCTGCTTTTTCTGTTGATACTTTGTTTGTTCTGGTATTTAAGGTAAATGAAATTGAATGTTTGATATTTAGTTCGGGGGCATTTATTTCTTGTTGTGTGTTGTGGTATGTTGCTCACTGCTGAAGGCCATACGAAGACCTCTATATGTTGGTATTGTTTGCAATGTTATATAGCAATGGTGTAAGGTTGTCTCATTGATGCATACCATTTCTTTTTCAAACATGCAAACAAAACAAATAATGGCTCCAAGGAGCCCGAATCAATCATCTATTAATGATAATGAAAACCGTTTTAAATCAGGGATACAAAAAAAAAAAAAAAAATCACAAATCTTTCCCGACCAGTACACAGTATATTTTTGAAGATAATAGAAAAAAAAAACATTAATAGTTTCATCACAATTTTAACGTGTTCAATGATATGTGTTTCCTGGTAACAGTTACCTTCTTCATGTATAATTTCTAGTTAACAGGCAAAAGTGCAAACAAAAGTATGAAAATTGTCTTTTAAGGGCCATTAACACTAAGTGGAGCTATATTAAATTTTGGTGCAAGTGATTCACCTTGTCAGATTTTCTGTATTTAGTACTTTATTTTTTTATTACTAGGTAATTATGTTCTTTGTTGATGAAACAATTGATATACGCAGATACCGTAAAGATCAATAACGTTTTGTTTAATTGTCTTATTGAAGATATACGGGCGACAGAAACTGATAGCAAAACCTCATAATTGACGTCTTTGTAAACCAAGAATAAAAGTTAATTCCCGTGAATGTATCAGTTCAATGTTAGTTGATTGACCATCAACATATATATTCATAATTGTTGGATTTATGTGTATTAGCAAAGATATTACAATTAAGATTCACACACTTAAGTTACAAAACATTTTGTCATTGCCTTTACTAAGGGTACTTCCTTCAAGACGCAATAACGTTATTTTATAACTATCATATGTTGCAGGTCTCTATAAACATGTTAAAGGGGGTCAATTATTTTATTCGATTTCTAAAGAATTTTGAAGGTCGCAAGTCGAAAAAACCGCTCTTACAGGTCGAAAGTAGACTCCTGGTATACTAAAAGTTGCAGGTCGTATTTATCCTACTTGAGCCTCTTAAAATTCCTAAGGAGATAACCGATAAGTTACATTAATAATATATTCAACCTAACTTGGCAGTGAACATAAAACCAAACTAGACTCAGTATATTACATAATAATCTTGTCCATGTGCATCAGCCACGAGGAGGACTAGATAATATTTCTTTTTGAATATTAGTTTATACATGTATTGTAAAGCTTTTAAATATTCATATCTATGTTTATTTGCTTGAGTATCCTTTAAGCACATGCCCTTTGTAACTCCTGCATTTGGACACTACAGTTTTTGTTCATATGCATCAGCCACGAGGAGGACTTAACTCATAAAAGCTGATTTCATAATGGATGTGATGCTGCTTCTCCTGCATGGTCAACAAACACAAAACATTTTGGTTTTACATATGGCTATATATTAAGTCATATTGTATTTCATGTTTGAGCTGTGTTTTTTTCCATTTGTATTAACTGTATTGTAATTGTTTAATATAAAAAAATCACTTTACTGATTATGCCCATGATCATGGATCCTATTGGAGCTAAAATTTATCTTATCTTATCTATTATGTATGTTTTCAAATATTTTTGGATTAAGTAACAGAAGATTTATGATTTCCATAAAACATAACTGCTGAATATTTACTCTCAAACAGGTGCAGTTGATTACAAAACAGAAATATCTGTACAAGACATCGACGAAGCGATGCAGTACTGTGAATTCCCAAGACCGAGTGGATGTTTGGAAGAATTCGATCAGATCTGCACTAATCTAATGCAGCAACATGCAAAAAGTTATCCAAATGATCCTTATGAGGCATTAGACTTATACAATTGGTTGCTTGCCACTGTAATTGTGTAAAAAATGTAATAAAAATGAAATATAACAGTTGCTTTATACATAAACTACCAGAGGGAAAATAATTAGTGTACCAAATTTACAACGTAAAAGTTTTACAATTCAGGGATCACATAATGCCTACTTTAGATGCCTTATTTCGCTCATTACTTAAGTTTGTATTATAATATCTGATATTGATAAAGTGACAATAGCTACGGTTTTCCAGGAAAAGAAGTGTGCATTTTGTATATAAAATACAAAAGGACGATATGTTAATGCCCAAAATAGCGTTATCGTCATGAAAATCAATTTTTTATTTGTGTAATCCAGCCTCGCCCATATCAACATAAATAAGACTAACCGAATGGATATGCATGCTCAGATCGGTGCCAAGGAATTATATAAAAACCTATGAAATGTATTAACACATGGATTTTAACAACAGTGTCTTGCCGTTAGTTTGTCCCGTCTGAATTGTTTCACATAAGTAATTTTTTGGGGCCATTTATAGCTTACATTGCGGTGTGAGTCAAGGCTCCACATTGAAGGCCGCACTGTGACCTATAATTGTTTATATTCACTGCTTTGGGTCTTGAATGGAGAGTTGTCTCATTGGCAATCATACCACATCTTTTTGTGTTTATATGGACACACGGAAATGTGTCGCCTGTTCTTGTGTTCTCAATTGAATTTATGTTGATAGTAAAAAAAAAGAAGTTTTTCCACAAGCATTACATTAAATTCAATGTACACAAGTTCAAGGTGAAATAAACCCTTTCACACAGACATGTAGGCCATACAATCATTCAAAACTCCAAATTCAGTAAGCCTATTGCTAAAAGTATTTCAGAAACAAACCTCATCAAAAATATTGAACCATGAAAATGAGGTCAAGTTCAGATGATTACTGCCAGACCGACATGTACAACTTATATTACCATTCCATACACCAAATATAATTGACCAAATACTTATAATATCCGAGAAATAGACCAAAACACAAAAACTTAACTTTGACCACTGAAGCAGATATAGAAGACCTAATGCTTATTGTATCCGAGATATGGACTTGACCACGAAAACTTAACCTTGTTCACTGATCCATGAAATGAGGTTGAGGTCTAGTGAAAACTCTTACAGTCATGAGGACCTTGCAAGGTATGCATATACCAAATATAGCTATCCTATTACTTAATAAGAGAGAAGTTAACATAACAAAAAATCTTAACTTTCTTTTCAATTAGTCTCTGAACCATGAAAATAAGGTCAAGGACATTGGTCATAAGACAGACGGAAAGTTTGTAACATAAAGCATCTATATACAAAGTATGAAGCACCCAAGTCTTCTACCTTTTGAAATACTAAGCTTTTTAAGTCAAAAGCTAACGCCGCCTTTGCTGCTGCCTTCGCCGCAGGATCACTATCCATAAGTCTCGCTTTCTGCTACAGAAGTTGCAGGCGAGACAAAAACATTGGGTTGTCCAATTTGTCTGAAAATTTCATGACAGATAATTCTTGACCTGTTAATCACTTTAACCAGTTATATTTTTGCTCTAACTGTTTTAGTTTTTGATATATAAGCCAAAATCTGCATTTGACCCCTATGATCTATTTTTAGCAAAGGCGGCCATGTTTGTTGATGGATCAAATCTTCAGATAAAATTTATAAATTAAATACCCTAAGGAACATTCACTTAAAGTTGGAAGTATTTGGCCCAGTAGTTTCAACGGAGACGATTCTTTAAATAGTTTATGAGGACGATGAAAACGACGGACAATGACAGATGCCATGTGATGGCATAAACTCACGTCATTTGATCAAGGTGAGCTAAACATGAGAGAAAATAGGGTAATAGAACACGAAAACCAAGAAGCCAGCTGGGCCAAAAGGCCATGTGAGCTTAATTTTGTCCCAAAAATCAGCCACATGACACTTGATCCTGGCTTGGGACAGGCACACTTTGGACAGGAACATAAATATATGGCAGAGTGTTGTTTAAGTAGTTTTAACTTCACGATGGGATGTTGTCTCCTTGACATTACTGTCCTTTTTCATACTTTAACAAGTATGTTTGATGCTTTTGTAAACTTTCTTGCTCTTCTGAATTATTTTCCAATACATGTACATATAAGTGATCTCTCAAACACTGAAAACCTTGTTAGCTGAACTATTAAGCTGTTAAAGATGCCAACATAAAACATCATGCAATCTGTACATATCTTTTTGAACAGTTGCTTAATAAATTGACTCCAGATAGTAGTATGTAGATCTGATATACAAATTATGGTAAAACTAGAGCTATAATTTTATTTTTTATAAGTCAGGAGCCTCTTGTAACTCAGGGGTTGTCTTTTGTTGGTGTATAGTTCATAGGTGTTTTTCGTTTATTGCTTTGACAGTTAGACAGTTGGTTTTCATGTTAGAATTGTTTTACACTGGTCATTTTGGGGGTCCTTTATAGCTTGCTGTTTGGTGTGTGCAAAGGCTACATGTTGAAGGCCATACTGTTACCTATATTTGATTACTTTAACTATATTGTGTCTTAGATAGATGTCTCATTGGCACTCATACCACATCTTCTTATTTATACTGTAAGGGGACCTCACTAACAAACTCACTTTTTTCACTTATGTCCAATTAACTCCCCTAAATTCAGTCTGACCATCAAATTATTTCTTCATGCACATTTTCATATTGTGGGTTCCCTTGGTTTGGAGTTTCATTGAATTTTTTTTCATAGGTTTTTATTAGAAGTGTTTAGACACTATGAAAAAACACACAAGTAGAATTATCTCCACTTAATTAAGTCTTACTGAAAAGATATTTCCTCATGCACATCCTCATTTGGTGAGCTACCACTATGTGAAAGTTTCATCAAAATCCATTTGCAGGTTTAGGAGGAGTTGCACTTACAAGATAATTGACAGACACAGAGACAGACAGACAGGGTGATTCCTATATATGCCCCAAATACTAGTTTAAGGGGTATAAGAAGAAGGATGTTTTGTTAAACAGCCAAATTTATTGACATGAAAACACATGAAACTACAAAAAAGCAAAAACAATATTTATGTCCACTTAAACTGAAAACAGTTGTATTTTCTTTGGCATTTCAGACAGTTTTTTCATTTCCCTTTAAAAAATGTTGTGACATCAATGATATAAAAGTAAATCAGTATTACATAAAATAATATAAGCTGCAATCATAACTAAAATTTAAGTAACATCATAAAAATGGATGACAATGTCTGAATAAATACAATACCCTGTCAATCTTAACAACTGAAGTATAAATATTTAAATTGATTTTTTTCAGTCACTGTGGTACCTATTGCTATTGAAGGCAATATTACAAGTTTTACATTTTTTGGCAAACCTTTTGCATCAAATGATGTCTCTAACCCAAACTAATTAATTTATTCCAGTACAATTTTGGCTCTACACCCATGGAATTTTGGTTTTGGTTGAGGATGTCCCTGTTATACATTTAAGAAAAATACTACAACAATATAAAATGTGTCAAAAGTGCATTATTTAAGTCAAATTTAAACATTTATGATTTAGTCACATGTTAGAAAATATGTCAAAATGTTGTTAAAATCATTGAAAATTGAAAAAGACAGAAGCCTATACCTTAAAGCAGATAAATTTTGTAAAATCAAGGGTTTTAATATTCATCAGAATATAAATGATTTACATATGAAGCACTTTTTTGGATAAATCTTTATTAGCTACTTTAATGGCCAAACGTAGGTAAACAAAGAAGTAGTAAGACACTAGATGGCATGATGGTAATGTATACGTATTAAGGAAAAAAAAAAATTATCCAAATTACACTTCAGATCAAAATTGATAAAGAACTGTCTAGTATACAATTTTTTAAAACCATTTACAATTGATGTGCTATAGAAAGCTATCTCATCAACACATATTCCAGTATCAAAAACTAAATAAAAAAACAGAGTTCCAATGTCCCTGGCACATATTTCATCTATCAAAGGTTATATAGTCCAAGGGCATAACTCTTTTGAGAAAGGCAATCAGCACCCATTTTAGAACTTGTCCGAGAAATTGCTGATATTAAACTGTAGTGTAAGTTTCATGAAAACGCTAACAAGACTGGACGGATGGACGAACGGGCGCACAGTATTTCTATGTCCCCGCAAGGTGTGGCACGGGGGACAAAAATGCTTAAATTTAGAAAAAGACCGTTAAGCCTAATAAAATCAGTTAATAAAGTGGTAGGGCTGATTACCATGTTGCCCAACCACTTTATTATATCATCAGAACATTAATATAGATATGAAACCCTTGAATTTACAGAATTTATTTGCTTTGGGGAATGGGCTATTGTCTTTTTTACGTTTATCCCGTACCCTTTCTCAATCAATTGATAAAACATACATTTTTTTTAGATAATTTGCATATTGATGTATGCAAAATAACAAATTTGAAGCAAAAAATTTAGTATTTTTGGATGATTTTTATGTGCATCACAATCATTTGCACATGAGGGATTCTACACAGAAATATCTTACTGACAACAAAAAAATAATATTATTTTCCTAAATAATATTAAGATTCAACACCAAACATAGACTATACAACACAAGGAAAGTTGAAACATTTGATTCTCATATGATAGCGATCATATGGGAATCATATAAAAAGGGCATCATGAGAATCATATGTAAGTGTTCATAGGAAAATTATATGATTCTCGAATGAGAATCATATGAAAATGCTCTCCTATGATATTCATGTTTGCTATCATATGATAATTATATAAAAAGGGCATCATGTGAGAATCATCTGTGGCAAGTTTGCCTGTGTATTAAGGTAGAGCAGGACATTACGTCACGTGATGTTTTGATTTGTCACGTGATTGTCATGGTAAATATAGAACCGGAACCGCGTCTGCCAAACTCCGGCGGTAAACAACAAACATGGCAGACGACAAGTATTCTAAACGTGTTCGTGGAAAGATGGCTAGTAAAGGAAGAAGTAAAAAGGCGGACCGTATGAGAAATATGAATAGAGAGGAAACAGTACGAGGTGAAGACCATGCTTACGGCGCTGTTTTTGTAGAAGGACCTATTGTAAATGCAACTGATTTGGAAGTTGGGGAAAATGTTGAACTGGGATCCTCCAAACCTTGGTTCCAAGGAAGACGGGTTGTTGAGCTAGATGTGCTGGCCAGGTCCATGAACTGTGAGAAATGCAGTTCGTGGCTCCGATTATCTGACATACAAGATGAGGTGATTTATGGGATGGCTAGTTTTTTATATATCTCGTGTCCAAGCAGTGCTTGTCAACACATCAGTCTGGTACCAACGGGGAAGAAGAGCAACGGCAAAGGCTTTGATATCAACTACAAAGTTTGTTTAGGTAATTTATATAGAAAAGGAATGCAAATGGTGATTGTTTTCAAGAGACAACTACATAACTATGAACATGGGGAAATATAAAAATAATCAATGTAAACACTTTTCATACAAATTTTTCAGGGGTCCAATTGCAACTATACCACAACTCATGAACTATCAACACCCTGTGTTGCTTTATTTGTACATGTTTCCAAGTTGAGCAATCAGTAACTGGAATATGGATACATGAATTTCTTTCTGTTCATTCAAAACTCCAAATTCAGTAAGCCTATTGCTAAAAGTATTTCAGAAACAAACCTCATCAAAAATATTGAACCATGAAAATGAGGTCAAGTTCAGATGATTACTGCCAGACCGACATGTACAACTTATATTACCATTCCATACACCAAATATAATTGACCAAATACTTATAATATCCGAGAAATAGACCAAAACACAAAAACTTAACTTTGACCACTGAAGCAGATATAGAAGACCTAATGCTTATTGTATCCGAGATATGGACTTGACCACGAAAACTTAACCTTGTTCACTGATCCATGAAATGAGGTTGAGGTCTAGTGAAAACTCTTACAGTCATGAGGACCTTGCAAGGTATGCATATACCAAATATAGCTATCCTATTACTTAATAAGAGAGAAGTTAACATAACAAAAAATCTTAACTTTCTTTTCAATTAGTCTCTGAACCATGAAAATAAGGTCAAGGACATTGGTCATAAGACAGACGGAAAGTTTGTAACATAAAGCATCTATATACAAAGTATGAAGCACCCAAGTCTTCTACCTTTTGAAATACTAAGCTTTTTAAGTCAAAAGCTAACGCCGCCTTTGCTGCTGCCTTCGCCGCAGGATCACTATCCATAAGTCTCGCTTTCTGCTACAGAAGTTGCAGGCGAGACAAAAACATTGGGTTGTCCAATTTGTCTGAAAATTTCATGACAGATAATTCTTGACCTGTTAATCACTTTAACCAGTTATATTTTTGCTCTAACTGTTTTAGTTTTTGATATATAAGCCAAAATCTGCATTTGACCCCTATGATCTATTTTTAGCAAAGGCGGCCATGTTTGTTGATGGATCAAATCTTCAGATAAAATTTATAAATTAAATACCCTAAGGAACATTCACTTAAAGTTGGAAGTATTTGGCCCAGTAGTTTCAACGGAGACGATTCTTTAAATAGTTTATGAGGACGATGAAAACGACGGACAATGACAGATGCCATGTGATGGCATAAACTCACGTCATTTGATCAAGGTGAGCTAAACATGAGAGAAAATAGGGTAATAGAACACGAAAACCAAGAAGCCAGCTGGGCCAAAAGGCCATGTGAGCTTAATTTTGTCCCAAAAATCAGCCACATGACACTTGATCCTGGCTTGGGACAGGCACACTTTGGACAGGAACATAAATATATGGCAGAGTGTTGTTTAAGTAGTTTTAACTTCACGATGGGATGTTGTCTCCTTGACATTACTGTCCTTTTTCATAGTTTAACAAGTATGTTTGATGCTTTTGTAAACTTTCTTGCTCTTCTGAATTATTTTCCAATACATGTACATATAAGTGATCTCTCAAACACTGAAAACCTTGTTAGCTGAACTATTAAGCTGTTAAAGATGCCAACATAAAACATCATGCAATCTGTACATATCTTTTTGAACAGTTGCTTAATAAATTGACTCCAGATAGTAGTATGTAGATCTGATATACAAATTATGGTAAAACTAGAGCTATAATTTTATTTTTTATAAGTCAGGAGCCTCTTGTAACTCAGGGGTTGTCTTTTGTTGGTGTATAGTTCATAGGTGTTTTTCGTTTATTGCTTTGACAGTTAGACAGTTGGTTTTCATGTTAGAATTGTTTTACACTGGTCATTTTGGGGGTCCTTTATAGCTTGCTGTTTGGTGTGTGCAAAGGCTACATGTTGAAGGCCATACTGTTACCTATATTTGATTACTTTAACTATATTGTGTCTTAGATAGATGTCTCATTGGCACTCATACCACATCTTCTTATTTATACTGTAAGGGGACCTCACTAACAAACTCACTTTTTTCACTTATGTCCAATTAACTCCCCTAAATTCAGTCTGACCATCAAATTATTTCTTCATGCACATTTTCATATTGTGGGTTCCCTTGGTTTGGAGTTTCATTGAATTTTTTTTCATAGGTTTTTATTAGAAGTGTTTAGACACTATGAAAAAACACACAAGTAGAATTATCTCCACTTAATTAAGTCTTACTGAAAAGATATTTCCTCATGCACATCCTCATTTGGTGAGCTACCACTATGTGAAAGTTTCATCAAAATCCATTTGCAGGTTTAGGAGGAGTTGCACTTACAAGATAATTGACAGACACAGAGACAGACAGACAGGGTGATTCCTATATATGCCCCAAATACTAGTTTAAGGGGTATAAGAAGAAGGATGTTTTGTTAAACAGCCAAATTTATTGACATGAAAACACATGAAACTACAAAAAAGCAAAAACAATATTTATGTCCACTTAAACTGAAAACAGTTGTATTTTCTTTGGCATTTCAGACAGTTTTTTCATTTCCCTTTAAAAAATGTTGTGACATCAATGATATAAAAGTAAATCAGTATTACATAAAATAATATAAGCTGCAATCATAACTAAAATTTAAGTAACATCATAAAAATGGATGACAATGTCTGAATAAATACAATACCCTGTCAATCTTAACAACTGAAGTATAAATATTTAAATTGATTTTTTTCAGTCACTGTGGTACCTATTGCTATTGAAGGCAATATTACAAGTTTTACATTTTTTGGCAAACCTTTTGCATCAAATGATGTCTCTAACCCAAACTAATTAATTTATTCCAGTACAATTTTGGCTCTACACCCATGGAATTTTGGTTTTGGTTGAGAATGTCCCTGTTATACATTTAAGAAAAATACTACAACAATATAAAATGTGTCAAAAGTGCATTATTTAAGTCAAATTTAAACATTTATGATTTAGTCACATGTTAGAAAATATGTCAAAATGTTGTTAAAATCATTGAAAATTGAAAAAGACAGAAGCCTATACCTTAAAGCAGATAAATTTTGTAAAATCAAGGGTTTTAATATTCATCAGAATATAAATGATTTACATATGAAGCACTTTTTTGGATAAATCTTTATTAGCTACTTTAATGGCCAAACGTAGGTAAACAAAGAAGTAGTAAGACACTAGATGGCATGATGGTAATGTATACGTATTAAGGAAAAAAAAAAATTATCCAAATTACACTTCAGATCAAAATTGATAAAGAACTGTCTAGTATACAATTTTTTAAAACCATTTACAATTGATGTGCTATAGAAAGCTATCTCATCAACACATATTCCAGTATCAAAAACTAAATAAAAAAACAGAGTTCCAATGTCCCTGGCACATATTTCATCTATCAAAGGTTATATAGTCCAAGGGCATAACTCTTTTGAGAAAGGCAATCAGCACCCATTTTAGAACTTGTCCGAGAAATTGCTGATATTAAACTGTAGTGTAAGTTTCATGAAAACGCTAACAAGACTGGACGGATGGACGAACGGGCGCACAGTATTTCTATGTCCCCGCAAGGTGTGGCACGGGGGACAAAAATGCTTAAATTTAGAAAAAGACCGTTAAGCCTAATAAAATCAGTTAATAAAGTGGTAGGGCTGATTACCATGTTGCCCAACCACTTTATTATATCATCAGAACATTAATATAGATATGAAACCCTTGAATTTACAGAATTTATTTGCTTTGGGGAATGGGCTATTGTCTTTTTTACGTTTATCCCGTACCCTTTCTCAATCAATTGATAAAACATACATTTTTTTTAGATAATTTGCATATTGATGTATGCAAAATAACAAATTTGAAGCAAAAAATTTAGTATTTTTGGATGATTTTTATGTGCATCACAATCATTTGCACATGAGGGATTCTACACAGAAATATCTTACTGACAACAAAAAAATAATATTATTTTCCTAAATAATATTAAGATTCAACACCAAACATAGACTATACAACACAAGGAAAGTTGAAACATTTGATTCTCATATGATAGCGATCATATGGGAATCATATAAAAAGGGCATCATGAGAATCATATGTAAGTGTTCATAGGAAAATTATATGATTCTCGAATGAGAATCATATGAAAATGCTCTCCTATGATATTCATGTTTGCTATCATATGATAATTATATAAAAAGGGCATCATGTGAGAATCATCTGTGGCAAGTTTGCCTGTGTATTAAGGTAGAGCAGGACATTACGTCACGTGATGTTTTGATTTGTCACGTGATTGTCATGGTAAATATAGAACCGGAACCGCGTCTGCCAAACTCCGGCGGTAAACAACAAACATGGCAGACGACAAGTATTCTAAACGTGTTCGTGGAAAGATGGCTAGTAAAGGAAGAAGTAAAAAGGCGGACCGTATGAGAAATATGAATAGAGAGGAAACAGTACGAGGTGAAGACCATGCTTACGGCGCTGTTTTTGTAGAAGGACCTATTGTAAATGCAACTGATTTGGAAGTTGGGGAAAATGTTGAACTGGGATCCTCCAAACCTTGGTTCCAAGGAAGACGGGTTGTTGAGCTAGATGTGCTGGCCAGGTCCATGAACTGTGAGAAATGCAGTTCGTGGCTCCGATTATCTGACATACAAGATGAGGTGATTTATGGGATGGCTAGTTTTTTATATATCTCGTGTCCAAGCAGTGCTTGTCAACACATCAGTCTGGTACCAACGGGGAAGAAGAGCAACGGCAAAGGCTTTGATATCAACTACAAAGTTTGTTTAGGTAATTTATATAGAAAAGGAATGCAAATGGTGATTGTTTTCAAGAGACAACTACATAACTATGAACATGGGGAAATATAAAAATAATCAATGTAAACACTTTTCATACAAATTTTTCAGGGGTCCAATTGCAACTATACCACAACTCATGAACTATCAACACCCTGTGTTGCTTTATTTGTACATGTTTCCAAGTTGAGCAATCAGTAACTGGAATATGGATACATGAATTTCTTTCTGTTCATTTTCAATTTTTGGGGTCCCCTTAGTCCAAATAATTATGACGTCCGGCAAGGCTATTTTATTTTTTTCTGGGACGCTGACTAATGCTGAACTCAAATATGTATACCCATTGTAAATTGCAAGATAAAAAATACATGTACATTGTCAGAAATATAAAATGTACTCACTGCAATTTATCATTTACTTTATAAAAGGTTTTATCAGTTGAATGACAAAATGAATGAAGTGAAGTCATAAGTCTTTATACATTGTAGGTCAGTGGATACACTGGACTGCACCGTATTTCCTATATCAGATATTGTCCTTCATAAGGAAGGGTAAACATTTACAATTTGAATAGTGAACATAACAAAAAACCCACCAACTGTCACTATTTGCGGAGGATTTCCCAGGTGGAAATTTTGTAAGAGCAATTTTGTCCACTATTTTAAAGAAAACAATTAATTTAACAATTGGTATGAGCTTGTTAAAGCACGAAGAAGCCTAAAAAACAAATTACAATATATTTGAAGGTTTTGTAGGACTATAAGAACCATCTTTCATGTAAAACCCCCATGGGCATTTGAAAAGTTGGCAGGTATGAGCCAAATATTGTAAATGGTTTTTTTAGGAAACTAAATAATATTTAAATCTTTCATTTTTCAGCCATGATTAATGCAGGTATGGGACCCAGTCATGTGAACAATTTCCTGACAGGATGCAACATTCCTCCAGTAGATGCCTCTACATTACGTAAAAAACAGAAGGAACTAGCCCCAGTTATCATTGAAGCAGCAGAAGCATCATGTAAAGAAGCACAGAGAGAGGAGTTGGAATGTTCAGAGTCCAGTGAGTTAGAGGGAAGCTTCGATGCTGGATGGCAGAAGAGAGGTTTTGGTTGGTCTTACAATAGTCACACAGGTAAATTATATTATCAGTTATTGTGATATGTAGTGTAGATGAGCTTCTATTTTATTGATCTCTTATACATTAGGGTTTTAGCCTTTTGGACCTGCTAAAAAAAACCTCTGTGACCAGGATCCATATGAACTTGGATATTACTTTAAGATTATAATGAATAGTATTCATTGTTTGTTTTTTTATATATGCCCGTTAATACAGTTGTCTGTTGGTCTGTACCTCCGTCCATTGTTGCTATGTCTGACAATAACTCAAAAACACTTGGAACAAATTTGCATGAAAATTTTTTGAATTGTTTACATGTATATATATACATTGACTTGAGCTGCATTTCATTTTTATTTATTTTTTATATTGCGGTTGTACAAGGTATCACCTTGACCCTGTTGTTGTAATCAGCTAGCGTCGTCAAAAGACATTTGGTTTCCAGACAATATCTTTACTTAGAAATCTATGATTTAAGATTTTAAAAACTAAAAAGAAAATTCCTTCAAATTTTTTTTTTTTTGGCCAATAAAAAAGGGAGGTAGTTCAATTTGCAACAGCATCATAGGTGGATCAAGGGAGGGAGGGGGTTCCAGTGGTTGGACCTCCTTTTTTTTTGGCCGATGAATGGGAGCATATAGATGGAACCACCCCCTCCCCCTCCCCATTTTTACTCTGGGTTGGGACCCCCTTTTAAAAATGGCTGCATACGCCCCTGCACATGGTGTATTGAGTTAATATGTTAGCTAAAAATGAAATGAAATAATATTGATTCTCCCTTTTCTACATTTTATTTCAGGTCATGCAAGTCTTATTGGAGTCAATACTGGGAAAGTTGTAGAATTTGACGTCAGAACCAGAAGTTGTAGTATTTGCCAATATCACATAGGAAAAAATGAACCAAAGCCACCACATGAGTGTAATGTTAACTGGACAGGTATAGAATATTAAATGATTAACTCATTGAAAATAAGGGGTGGACTGTTCAAATTCAATATATGTATAGGGCCTTTGCTTTTTTTCATTATACTCCACCCGAATTTCATGATCCACTGAAAATACATAAGCATATAGTGCATGTGGGGCATCCGTAAAAAAAAAATTTAATGAGTTTTGTTCACATTCTAATAACAGTATATGGGAATGTTACACTGTTCTTATCAAAAATTAAAAACGAAGATGTGGTATGATTGCCAATGAGACAACTATCCACAAAAGACAAAAATGACACAAACATTAACAACTATAGGTCACCTTACGGCCTTCAACAATGAGCAAACTGAAAGCCAAAGAAAAGATTTCAAATAGTTTGGTATTTCTGAAATGTAAACAAACATGGTTAAACACACCGAGAAAGTCATCTGTCATACTTTTTAAGAGAAATGTAACTTAAGATTATGGGATGAAGTATGTAAAGGGACGAATTGACACCTTTCAAAAGAACAAGTTGTCATATAGTTTCCCTTCCCGTTCTGAATTTTTCCTTGTAGTGGAAAGAGTTGACAACTTTGAAAAATGTCTTTGTAACCCTTTTAAGACGAATTGATAGTGTTATTTGATTTAAAAGATGTATAATCGTGAATTTAGATAGTTGTTCGTATAAAAATTCAACACCTTTGAACTGTTGTAAGTGTTGACTCAAAGGTCATGTAATTAAAGGTGTACATATGGTATAGGGATGTTAACAGTAACATATTAATTACCTTCCTGTTCCACATGTTAATGTTTACTGTAATAAAGGCCACTCATGGGGGTGTCCAAGTAATCATAAATTCACAGAAAGTTTGCCAATATTATCACATGAAAAAAAGAAAATTTATTTGTTTTTTTATGAAATAATAAAAGTAAACAAAATTAAGTAAACAAATCCTTATCATTTAATATACCTGTAAATGACTCATTCTGGGGTATGCTAAGGACTATATTTTCCTGACAAGACATTGGCTCATTTTAGACTTAGGCCACAGAAGAAACCAGTCACCATGTTTGTGTATAGCCCTTGAGTACACCTCAAGAAAAGTCAATAATGATAATGTAAATCATGTGTATAATGTACCTCTAATTTGTCAACAGTTGTTCACAGTATTACAAATTATTGGACACACTCACTTTATTTTTATTTTGTATTGCAGGATCAAGCAAAGGTATGGAGCCAGACATGGCATGTTCAATGATCCAAAGGCTTGCTGAGGATGGATATACGGTTGGGACTTTACATGCGGATAATGATGCTACAACCCAATCAAGACTGCCTCGTTCAATTATTAAAAAAGATGACAAAACACATGTGAAGAAAAATCTGTCCAAACGTCTATATGGTCTGTCAAAAAACTACAAACAGTTAAAATCAGCAAAAGTCATTCCCTACATAGTGAGGTGTTTTATGTATACTATTTCTAAACACCAAAATAGTAAACAATCAATGAAGACAGAACTCGCCACTATAGTGCCACATATTTTTGGACACCATGAACAGTGCAGTCCAACTTGGTGTACATATGTTAAAGATCCAACTAAATTTAGGTAATTTATACCATGACATTGATCCCTGGCCTGATGAAGTGATCATTTAATGTTTCAATGCTGCAATAATTTTTTTATAAGTTCTTAATTCCTAGAGTTCAGTAAAGTATATGTTAAATTAAAACAATTTTAGGGCTGTGTGAGCTATTGTCATCATTATGTAATAATCATGTATCCATCTTTGTCTTGGCCCATCTGATAACTTTCAAAACTTCTTTCTTCTAATTAAAGTACAGTGTGAATTGAAAATAAACTTTAATGATAAGGATTTAATTTTTCACATTTGATCACATGTCATATTAATATTTACTACAGTAACATGTAGATGCGTTCAGAACAAAAAAGATCATTAGACTGAAAAACAATTTTACAATTCTGCTATTAGTGTAGAAAAAAACCCAGTGGCAGTGCAATCTCATTTTCTGTTTGTTTATAAATATTACAGATTCAAACATTTACCCAATGGGAAAGCCCTTTCTGGAGACAAGCTGAGGGAAGAGCTGGACAAGTTGGCACAAAGTTATATTGAAAGAGCAGATAGGCTGTTAAATCTAGGGTCAACACAGTCAAACGAAAGTTTCAACAACAGTGTTGCTAGTTTTGCCCCAAAAAACAGGTATGCCTTACATTACTTTAGGATTTCTTTTGATTATGGTCAAAATCTCTGCAACTGTTTAAAAAATGAAAAAGGAGTCTTTGTTTTCACAAATTTTCCTTATCTTCGATGTTTTAATTTAAGATTTCAAAGTAAAACAATTCTAGTTTAAAACAAAACTTTTTGTAAGGCACATAAAAATTGTCAGTGACACACTCTCTGGTATTCCAATAATGTGTGGTAACGGTGATTTCAATGCAATCTGGGGTGTTTAATGTCTAACTTTGTCAAAAAAAAATGGAAAACATGAATATTTTTTTGTAAAATCATGTCAATGTCATTGATGTTGAAGACTGTGATAGTTCTGAATTTAAGCTCATCTTAGATCCTTTACCATTATATGCATATGCCCCACAGTTACGATCCACTAACTGTCATTTTCCAGGACTAGCTGCAACAGAGAGACATATTTATGTGTTTTATTTTTGTGGAGCATAAACTATTTTGTTTGTATGTTGGAACATTTATTTATGGGATTTTTTCAGGTTTTATGGAGGTACTAAATCATTAAAAGCTAGGGTGTCTTCAGCTGTGATGCAAAAGAATGAAGGCTATGGTTGGTTAAGCAAGGTAAATGTATTCAGGGGCTTTATTATGTATGTTTAGTTTAAACTTATTTTATTTGCTTAATTAAAGCAAAATGGATTAGACACAAGTAAATCATACTTATGAAGTCATTTCCATAATACAATATAAAATTACAATAATAGTATAATATAATGGACATGCATATAAAGCAAACAGTTTATAGAATATAATACTAGCTTTCATAACGGTAAAAAGAGGAGAGAAAGTAAAAAGAGAAAAGGAAAGTTTGAAAAGTTGTATAATTCTGTGTATAAATGTTGTTATTTCACTCCCCTGACACCATACAACTGTAGGTTTATGTCATGACGTTGGATCAAAACAAATAATGAAAGATATCTATAGTTTCTTACATCTTGTACCTTATTTTCAGAAGAAAAAATGCCATATGCCAGTGTAATAAAAGAGTAACTAATACAAAAATTCAAATAGAGAAAAATATTTAACTCATGACCAAACAACACTGATAATTAACTCACACACTGCATGTATACATTGGGGAATTGATGTGTAGTTATTCTATAATTATATTTTTTTTAGATATCTTTTTTTCTTCAAATCTGTACTTTTTTCTCTACATTCTAAATTTTATATCTTTAAAGTAAATGAATCATTCAAAATAGATCAATTTAATACATTACATGCAATGTCTTCATTCTTTTCAGGTGAATAAGAAGTCTCTACTCTCCTGGACATTTGACCATACTTCATGGAATTCGAAAGGATCGAAGGCGTAAACTGATTAGGAAAACACAGTCAACTACTAATTTCAAAAGAAAAAGACTCACAATAAAGGTAAGCCTTTTTTTAGTGACTGGTCTGAAGGGCCTAGTGAGCCTTTCTTTTCACTTTGCGTCATTCGTCTGTTGTTGTCGTCTGTTAACTTTTACAAAAATTTTCTCCGCTGAAACTACTGGGTCAAATTTAACCAAACTTTGCCACAATCATCAGTCGGGTATCTTGTTAAAAACATGTGTCTGGTGACCCTACCAACCAACCAAGATGGCTGCCATTACTAATAATAGAACATAGGGGTAAAATGTAGATTTGGGGTTATATCTCTGAAACCAAAGCATCTAGAGCAAATCTAGTGTGGGTACAATTGTTTATCAGTTCAACATCTATCTGCCCTGAAATTTTCAGATGACTTGGAGAACCTGTTGTTGGGTTGCTGCCACTAAATTGGTAATTTTAAGAAAATTTTGCAGTTTTTGGTTATTATTTTGAATATTATTATAGATAGAGATAAACGGTGAACGAACATCATAATATTCAGCAAAGTATCTACAAAAAAGTTAACATGACCAAAATGGTCAGTTGACCCCTGAAGGAGTTATTGACCTTTATAGTCGTTTTTTACCAATTTTTCGTAAATTTTTGTAATTTTCTACAAAAATCTTTTCCTCTGAAACTACTGGGACAAATTTTATCAAACTTAGCCAGAAGTCTTAAAGTTTATTAAAATTTTAGTTGAAAACCCACAGATGGAGAATTCTCTGGCTCATAATTTTGATTGGAAGGAGACATTAAATGTTTCAACATAAAATAGCAATTGTTCTAAAGATCCCACTGTGCATTTGCATAGATCTGAATCACTTCTTCCATAATTGTTCTTAATTTTTTTTTATATTGTTTCTAGTCCAAGAAATTGAAAGATAATCAGCGAGAATCAGTAAAAGAGGGAGACACCTATGGAATGTATGGAGGAGAAATAGAAGTGCAAGAACATATTGACACAGAAACTGTTCCATCGAAGATGAAGTTTGGAGGAGAAGAATCAGTAGTAGTTTTTGATTTAGAAACAACAGGTAAGTGTAAACAAACAAATTGAATCACACATATCAGGCTAAAATAATGAAACACTAGATACATGATTTGCCTACTTGCATGACTTTATTAGTGATTCTTTAATCAAATATTTATGCCTGGAATAAAGTTACCATGACCTTAAAACTTGCATTGCTATTGTTAGTAAGTGAAATAAGCTTACAATGTAATTGTAATTCAGTGAAATAGATGAAAGTGACATAATATAAAGCGAAGTAAACGTCCATTGTATTGGGAATGCTTCATTAATGCTTACTGTGGAATCATTTATTTTCGTGGTTTTATCAATCACTGTATACAAAACCTATTCAAAATATGCTATTCACCAGTACCCACGAATTCCACGAAAATTGGTATCCAACGAATATTAATGAATCCACAGTATCTTGGAATAAAGTGATATATTACTGATGTTTGTTGGGAGTTAAGTCCCTTACATCATGAAAAATAAAATTTACATGGATTACAGTTTAACAGCATACACTATAGGCTTTGATTTAAATTTTGCTTTATTCATGAGGAACTTGACAGATATAATTAACTTAAGTGAAAATGAAATCGCAATATAATGTTCATGTGAAAATAGGGTGAACTGCTAAAATTAGAACCTGCTGAAATTGAAACATTTTCCCTTGTAATCAAGAAATTTGACTCCCATAAATTTGGATGCACTTTTCAAGAAGCCATATGTATTTAAAGAGTCCACCATTTAAAACTTGTTGCCGCTTAAATTAAAAAAAAATATATGACAAAAACAGTATTTAAAGCAGAATTTAACCAAACTTGATATATGGAACCATTTAAGTCATCTCACATATCGGGATGGATACACTTTTAATTATTAATGCAATATTTGTTTATTTTTGTTCCAGGATTATCAAGGAAGTCTGATATTACGCAGCTGGCTGCATTTGATGGAACCACTGTTTTTAATGAATATGTATCACCTAGGGAGGTTATTTCACCCAAATCATCAGAAATAACAGGATTGACTTTTGATTTTTCTTGTGATCAGATGTACCATCATGGTAAACCAGTTAAAAGCAGAGACATTCAGATTGTACTCCTGGAATTTATTGAGTTTATAAGCAAAAAGAAGAAACCAATTCTTTTCGGTCACAACATTGCTTCGTTTGACATTCCCATATTGATGAACAAACTACGTCAGCACAGTCTTCTTTCAGAATTCATGTTACATATTTATGGGTGCATTGATACAATAAAATTGGCAAGAAGGAAATTCAAAATTAAAGACATTGGAAATCATAAACAACAAACATTGGTCACAAAATTACTTGGCGTAGAATATGATGCTCACAATGCATGTGCTGATGTCACAAGTCTATTTCAACTTCTTGCGCACTTAGAATATTCAGAAAAGGACGTTTTTCCATTCAATTCAGCTTTGCTAACAGATTCTTACATTCCCTTGATAAGGGCCTCGCGCATCACCAAGCTAACAGCTAGAAGATTAGCACACAGTGGACTTTGTCTGAAACATCTACAGTTAGCATTTAACAGAGACAGTGAAAATGGCCTCAAATCTATTTTGTTAGAGCATGGCTTTAATGCCAAAACAGTCACATGTTTTACTAAATATTTTACATGTACTGAGGAATAACTTGTTATTGATGTAACACACATGTACCACCAAATCATAGAAAGTTATATTCAGTTGCATAGGAAAATTTTATTGGTTAATATTCAGTGATGGTTAGTTTCTTACATGCAATGTATAATGTACAGGGTCGTCTTTTTCTATAGTACTAGTGCTGGACAGGACACAACCTTACTCATGCTAAATATGGAAAAAAAAAAGATGTGGTATTATTGCCAATGACACAACTTTCCACAAGAGAACAAAATGACACACAAAATTAACAACTATATGTCACTGTACCGCTTTCAACAATGAGCAAATCCCATACCACAAAATAAGCTATAAAAAGGCCCTGAAATGTCAATGTAATACAATTCAATGGGGAAAACTAACAGTCTAATTTATGTACAAAAATGATTGAGAAACCAATATGTACATGTAACACATAAACAAACGTCAACCACTGAATTACAGGCTCCTGAGTTAGAACACACGAAATGTGTCAAAGAAAGTATATTTTATTTGAAAAAAAAATAATTCTGTACAATTCTTTTAAAAGTGCAAATTTAACAAGGACTGTTTAGGAAAATCAATGGTGGTATTACATCTATAGGTGACCAGATTATATTGGCACAACCATTTTATGAACATAACATGGTATTCAGAATTGAGATTACGACTAATCAGGTTCATATGAGTGCATGTTATTTTTTTATTATTATGTACTTTGTGTTAAGAGAACCACAGATTTTCAACTATAATTTGCTTTGTTTGTAATTACTTTTACATGTAATGCTTTATTGATATGCAAAGAAAATATTAAACTGTGGTTCTTTGTCCCAAACCTGTGTTTGTTTAGTTTATACTTCTAACTAAAAACCAGTTAACATATCTTAGGCCCCTTACTGATCTCTGATTAGTGTAAAACAGATGCTTCATTTGCACTGTATCTTTTCAGCGTTTGGTTAGGGCCCCAAAAGGGAAAGCATCTAAGTATTCGCAACATAGTCCCTATTTAGAATAAGGAGCAATATATAGGGAGGATTGATTCTGTATCTTGAAAAAAGGCAAACATTGTTGCCTTTGGAGAAAATTAATTTATTTATTACATTCAATATATAGAAGTGAGAACAAACAATCATGAGTTGTCTGTTTTAATGTTATCACTTTTTGGTCTGTCTGAAAACTACTTCCTAATTGCTTGTGCTTGTAACATTTAAGGTCGAATATTTTTTCTTACAGAAAATACTTGGCAGAATTAATGACTTCATTATTCTTAATTGGCCAATACAACACCCTGACAGTGATAAGTTGAACGTGTAGTTACTTTTTGTGTCTGTCCAATACCTTCATCCTGTTATCAATACTTTGAATTTTACAAGTGTGGGGTAGTCATAGCATTATCATGTGTGCAAAGTTTTTGTCACTTTAAGACCTGCAAACATAAATTTGTTTATATGGAAATCATTTTCACCTTGAAGTCTTTGTTCAAGGTCAACAATACTATGGGCACTATGGTGCATGACACATCTTCATGAATTGATTTACATTCATTCAAAATATCAAAACCAGCAGTTAAGCCTACATCAAAAGACAAAAGTTACAGTTCTAGAAAAAAAAGAATCATTAAATTGACCTTGAGGTCAAAGTTCAAGGTCAAAAGTCACTTATCATGGTAGTAACACATCCTTTGGAGCTGAGCTACCCTTATACCATATATCACTAGCCTACATAAAAAGACAAAAATGTTACAACCAAAACCTGATCTGAACAGATTGACTTACGGACATACTGATACCCAAAAGGCATCTTCTTTTTTTTTTGGCAGGTCCCTGATGAGGTTTTGTTTATTTAGAATGACTGACAAAACAAACTCCCGTTCACCATACATTTTTCATCAATTTTAATTACTAATTTATGACATTTTATCTATTAAATGGTATTTTAAGTCAATTTTCCAAATTTTTCCACTTTACTTCAATTATCCGTATACAGTACAGACAATAAATGAGGTAAGAAATGTATGTTCATATTATGCTTAAACAATGCTTAGTTATAGACCTTCAAAATGCTTGTATTTAAAAAAAAATCTATTGGGTGGTTTTTGTACAGGGTGACCTAATTTGCATAATTGGCTCCTACAGAAGTGCCAATTTTCATCAAAATGTGTTATTTTTACCCCGTTCACAGATTGTAACTGAAAGTAAAGCACACATCCAATTATTATTATATGAAACAAATTTATTTTTTATAATTATGTAGAAAAAAAATGTTTAAACTGTAAAAAAATTAAAAATTAACATGAAATTAGTGTTTTATTGGGAAATTGGGGAAATCATCATTAGGGGGGGTAACTCATGGTGGGTTATCTCCCTTATTTACCAAGAAAGTGGTCACAATACTTTCATATTTTGCTGAGGATACCCTAATCTTGCAAAATGATAAATATTGTAGAAATCTATTGGAGGATTATCCACCTTAAAATAAAATATAATGCACATACCTATTTCCTTAAAAATTCTTCCATAAAATGCAAGCATTTTTTTTTTCAAATAAAGAAATAGTATAAAAAATAATTAATGAATACTGCTAAAATGTCCTTTTTGGTGCAACCTTAAAACAAATACCTCTAATAAAATAATCATTCCTTGTGTATATGACAATATTGTAACAATTCCTATATACTAATTACTTTCTTCCTATAGAACAGGTCCATGTAAATAAAAATCTGTCAAATAACAATTAAGGAAACTTTTGCTTTGTTACACAAACCAAAAAAAAAGAACCTAAAAAACATACTAATTTTCAATAACTGAATATTAAAATAGAATTAAAAATTACACCATGCGTTGACCTATCTTCGAGTCTACACAGTTAGAAAATTACAATAATTTCTTTATGCCGATGATGTTCATGATCATCATTAAAGACAAACTCAAACAATCAAAGCAAACTATATTTGTGCTTACAGGTACTGAGAACATAAGTGTTTTTCGCTTTCATTGGTTGGTAAAAGTTGTACCTAGCTTAACTGCCAAATGCATCCTTTCCTGAAATACATCAAATGATGAGAGTACTGGTATCTGTAACATATTTGCACATGTGTTAGCATAAGGCACTGCATCATCATCACTGTCATTTTCTGTATGTATGAAATGAAGGCTTAGAGGAGGGTCAAATCCCAATGGAGGAACTGTATCATAGCCTGTGATAAATGTAAGAAGGTTCTGTAGACCCTCAGGTTCCTCTAAAAAAAAAGAAGTATAATTTTCAAGGAAGTCACACAGGAAAACATCCATATCAATTCAAACAAATCAAACCTGGCTACTGATATGAAAAAGCCTTCAAGGGTTTCAGACTTGTATTCAGTAACATGACGTTTAGTTTCCAATTTCACGGTTGGATAACTATTAACAAGAAACTAATTTAACACAGGATCTATATAAAGAACTATATTAATATAAGTTACCTGTAAAATTCTTACCAAAACTTCACATATTGACTAAGATAAACTCAACAGAAGACTAACACAATTATTTAACATGACATTAATGTCTTTCCTATTTCAGATCGAAAGACCTGATTGTTTTTCTTCTGATTATTTTTCTTCTGACTATTTTTTTTTCTTCTGCAAAATATAAAGACTCCTTTACAAGCTAGTTTGTTACATGTCGCAAAGAAGTGTTAGAACTTATGCCGTAAACCCATAAACTCGGTCAACAGTGACATGTCATATGACCACACAGACAAACACAGAAAACCTTGTTACCCTATCCCCTCCTTGACCATAAAAGATATTGACAATAAACCTTTTCCAAATTCTTTGTAAACTCAATACGCAAAATCTCCTCATTTGGTTTAAAGTGATAAAGTAACTACATATGAGAGTAACCTCCCTTTACGACAATACATGAGAAAAATGTTAATCGGATGAAGATCTTGCAAACCTGTAGTTTTCGAATTTTAATTTGAATATTGTAAGAGTCATTCCCCTTTTTATTGTCCTCTTTTCTGTTTTGGCTAATATCTCAAAAGGTATAATAGGTAGAGCAAATCAGAAAGCTGTAAAGTGTTAAGCAAGTCAAGAGCTACAACTATTATATAATGACCAAAATTATCAGATAACCTCTTGTATTAGTTACTGCACATAGAATGTTCATAAGTTAATGTCTTATATAACATAGACTTTTAGTGATAGAGACATAGATTATTCCTTTCTTATGATCTTTAAAATGAGGCCAATTTCAATGGTCAATGTAATTTTTTGAAAATTTTTTTTTTTTTGTTTTTTTTTTTTTTTACATCAGATGAGATTTTTTAAAATTGAGGCATCAATTTCGTTTCATGAAGTTTTTTCTAAATTTATAGTAAATGTCATTCACAAGTCCATAGCAACCATTATCATTTGAATGTAAAGTCCCTTAGTAACCATATATATTCAAGTTCTGTATCATAAAAGCGTTCAGAAAATAATTGAAAGTGACCCCTTCTGAACCAGAAGTCAATGGAAAAATGCCTAAAAACATTGTTTTTGGTGTGAAAAGTGCCTAGCAACCAGAGAATTTTTCAATCAGTAATATATCTGTTTAAATTTTGTTCATTGAGGATAGGGAAATACCTTACTATTGTTCTATGAACAAGTAGGATTTTAATAATTTATGTCATTTGTTACCTTCCAGATCCTGTACAAAATCACGCCAGTAAGTATGAGTTTTCAGCTCTAGTATATAATGATTACTCCCCTCCTGAGAAAAGTTCACCTTGAACAGTTCATCCACCATAACAGAATTTAAGATGACAGAGTTATCACAGACAAAAAGCTGCTTCGTTGTTTTAGGGTTTGATGTTACTTCTTTGAAACACCCTAAACATTCAAAACCCTCAATAAACCTGCAATTATTCAGTTTCAATTAATCAAAGTGTCATGCATGTGATAGACTGTGAAATTCATATGAGATTTGCAAATTTTGGTCCGGAGTTTAGACCTCAGATCCGGAGGTTTTTTGTCGACATTTTAACACCAATAACGGACGTAAATGTAACTATCTCATTGCAAAAATGATCTTTTTGTTGTGTTTTCTTCATTGTTCTATGTCTGAATGTCATATGAATGTGTTAACCCTTGAAGCATATGTATTTGAATGATATCACCAGGGACATATATAGATATGAGCCTTTGATATCAATCATTTAATACAATAATCTCAAAATTTTTTTAAAAATTTTTTAAATTTTTTTATTGTTGATTGGTTATGCATGTTAAAGTAGTTTTCCTTTAGTGCAACAGACATAAAAGCATATATACATGTAGTGTTTAATTCATGTCTCCATCTACAGTATCACTATCTGCATCAATTATCATTGCCAAAGAGATATACATTGTATGAGAAAGAAATATGCATATTTCAAGTTAATATATTGTCATTGAAACAATAATGTTTAAATTCACTTAGTGAACATGAATAATTGCTAGTTCGGTGACATTTACATTTGAAATTGAACACATATACTGAGTACAAGTAGAAACTCCACACCTAAATATATTTACCCTCATATGTCATCTAGGGAAGTTAATAAATTGTTTCAAAATTATGCACACTCTATTGACAGTCTGTTTATCATTTCAAGAGATTATCAGACTTTTCTGATTTAAGATTTTTAAACATTATCAAAATCCATATTTTAATTTTTTTTTTTTTAACTTTTAAAGGCAATTTCCACCATAAAGAACTCCCACTGTAAAATCTAACAAATATCAATGAAATGTGAATTTAGTTTTAAAGTTTTGATTTTGACCCATTTGGTCTAAAATGCCAAAGAAAGAAAACCTCTCCACATCTATCACATTTCTGGCAAACTCTCAAGCAGAATAATAAATTGTTACCATAAAATTACAATTTCACTTTTCTGCAAAAGGATGAGGACAGACCTTAATTTGAAGTGTTGCAATTGACACTCACTATATACAGTTGGAGAATAAGCACTTGGT
The DNA here is from genome assembly GCF_036588685.1 of Mytilus trossulus. NCBI lineage: Eukaryota > Metazoa > Mollusca > Bivalvia > Mytilida > Mytilidae > Mytilus > Mytilus trossulus. Next base: position 87,943,432 of record NC_086377.1, on the reverse strand, counting down.
GTAAAAATGAAGTTCAGTTTTACCAAAGTTGATGCTTTGTTGCTTTAAATATTGAAACGTTGACAGCATTTGCAGCCTTTGACACTTGTAATAGTAATACTATTCAATGTTAGTACGAAAAGTAAAGTTTTTATTTTCATCTACTAAAGTTTTGTCAATATCACTGATACTGTGAAAGTACTTTTATTCGTGGGGTACCCATTTAATCTTTAAAAAATTTTAACTTTACAAGTTTTTAACTTTAAATTCTCAGAAAAGTTTCTGTTTTTGATCAGTTAATGTTGAACTTCCGGTGAAGACATGTCATGATGAAGTGTTCATTTTATCTCCTTATAATAATATAACTGGTAAAATAATATATTTCTGATTTGGTTTAATTTTTATATAATAAGAATTAATCCTACAATTCAAAGTAACAACTTTTAATTTAACTGTTTTACCTCAAGTGACATGTTTATGACAAAATTAACACCTTTGAAGATCATTAACAGTGTTGATCATTCAAATTTTTGATCTCACACTGATTATTGTTATCACTTGTGATTACAGGTGTGCAACAATTGAAATGTTTTTTGTTTTTTTTGCAATTTCCTTTCATCAAGACTATAGACATCATCTGGTTTAAACTTAAAGAACATAAAATCAGAACAACAAATTTTACTGTCTCCAACAAATCAATAAAGGACAAAATCTTCACTCAATTCTTTTTTAGAAACCTGAAATCCATGAATTTAAAAACCCACGAAGATGCAACTTTTTCTTAAACCATGAAAATTGATACCCACGAATTAAAGCACTTTTACAGTAGTTCACTCATTCTCTACTGCAGTACAATTTGACATTATTTTGTGGTCTGCACTCAAAATCTTTTTTATCTACTTGTCCAAAACTGAATAACATCAGCTACTGTACTTCTGAAATTATTATAAACAGCAACTTGAAGGTCATAAGCAGTACAAGAAAACACAATCTGGTGCAATCTGGTGCAATGTCCCTGGCAAATAATTTTTAATGAAATTAATATCCTAATATAAATGTAGTTGTGTTTAGTTTGTTAATAAGAAAATTGACATTAATGTAAAGCATACAAGATATGTTATTTTACTTACTGAGCTAACACATCTTGAATCCTCTTAACAACCAAATGCTGAACCAGAACATGAACTAATTGTTCTTTGTTTTCATATTTTGATGCTAGGGGTATTGCACCTATAAATTCTATAACAGGCATCACAGCCTCTACAGCAGACCAAAATGTTATGTGGTCTTGGGATTCACCAATCTGAAAATACATCATACACTTCTATGATCTGTAATATATTTATGTTACATTCAAAAATCTATTATAGAAAATTTAATAAATGTTAATATTTTTCAGCTTAAGGAAAATTTCTCTTGTATCCTCTACAAAATTTGTTTGGAATATATGTAGGATTTTAAATAGCATTTGCATATGTAGAAATATCTGCCTGACCTACCTGCAATGTTATAGGGCCAAAACAAGTTAATACCTATAGTGGTCAGATTATGAAATGGGATTTACATATTTTTTATTGGCTGTAAGCCCCAAGTCTGGAAAAATATAAAAACAAAATCCTCAAATAATTCTAAATAACAAAAGCCCAATTTCAGTATGAGGGGAATCTTTCTGAGAATCTTAAAAGATCTGTGATGTATACTGCATGAGGAGCTGATTACACAAAATATGCACTGCCCTGCCATCCAAACACTATAAGCTGGTTTTACACTTTGCGCAACCCGGTCAAATTCAATTACCTTCGTGATCATATATACCAGGTCTACATCAGATCAAAGCAAAGTTGAATTTTGGAGTCTAATATTACCAATTTTGGACCTCAGATTTAGTACAGACGGGACAAATGTCTAAAAAACAGTTATGAAATTAGAGATTTGCAATCAATTTATCAGTATTACAATTCTATTTTAAAGCAAAGTTGAATTTTGACAACTTTTTACCCATTTGGGATCCAAAGTTTCTAAAATAATAATTAGAAGATGTACATTCATTTACTTTTACAGGGATATATTACAATATAAAAACAAAAAGATGTGGTATAATTGCCAATGATACAACTCTCCATCCAAGACCTAAAGTAGTAAATTAAGCAATTATACGTCACAGTACAACCTTCAATGTGGAGCCTTGAATCACACTGTAAGGTAAGCTATTAAATGGCCCCAAAATGACTAATGTACAACAATTCAAAAGGGACAAACCATGGCCAGATTTAAATAAAACAAGAGGCTCTCAAGAGCCTGAATCGCTCACCTGTAATTTTTTTTTAAATCTTTCATCAATGATTATTTTTGCTTTTCAATGTATATAAATGTGTGCTGTAAAATGCCATTTAAATATTCTTTGTATCTGTCATATTTTCTTCAAAGGCCAAAAAATGCATTTTACCCCTTAGAATGTTCTAATTTAGCCATAGTGGCCATTTTTCTTGACGTAAAAGGAAATAGAACATAAACTTTATACTAGATACCCTAAGGATCATGAAGTTTAAGTTAAGCTGAAATTGGTTCAGTAGTTTCAGAGATGACGATTTTTTTAAGTAAGCAAACAATGAAAAATTTTGTAAAATTATCATTAAAGGGCAATAACCTCTTAAGGGGTCAACTGGCGATTTTGGTCATTGAACTTATTTGTAGATCTTACTTTGCTGAACATTTTTGCTGTTTACAGTTTAGCTCTATCTATAATAATATTCAAGATAAAAACCCATAACTGCAAAATTTCCTTAAAATTACCAATTTAGTGGCAGCAACCCCACAATGGGTTGTTCAATTCGTCAGAAAATTTCAGGGCTGATAAATCTTGACCTAATGAACACTTAAACTTCTTAACATATTTGCTCTAAATGCTTTAGTTTTTGAGATATAAGCCAAAAAATACATTTAACCTATGTTCTATTTTTAGCCATGATGGCCATGTTTTTTGACAAAACACAAACTCTATACTAGATACCCTAAGCTCAAGTTTGGTTGGAATTGGTTCAGTAGTTTCAGAGGAGAAGATCTTTCAAATAGTTCACACCTGACAGACGGACGATGACGACGACGACGCCGGACGCCAAGTGATGGTAAAAGCTCACCTTTCCTTTTAGGAAAGGTCATCTTCGCTAGCCAAGGATAACAATCCGCTCCTCTCCTCTCCACCCTTGGCAGATTAAGTAAGAATTCATGAAAAAGTGGGGGTCGCCCCGATATTCCGACACCCCGTTAGTCCGACACCCCATTGGTCCGACACCCCGTTAGTCCGACACCCCATTGGTCCGACACCCCGCTAGTCCGACACCCCGTTAGTCCGACACCCCACTAGTCCGACACCCCGTTAGTCCGACACTCTTGACATAAATTATGACTTTTATAGCTATGCAAATGCTTGAAATACTGAACGGACAAAAACATAATAGGCAGTTCCGGGAAACGGTTTTCAGAAGAATCTGTCATGTGACTTCCTTCCCCACGTGACACAAATGTATGCATAGAAATTGTCTACACATGCAGAGCAAACGGTTGAAAACGTTTTATTGTATACTGCACAAAATATTTAGGAAATGAAAATCTAAAAGGATAGTCACCCTCCCTCAGTCATATGGCAATCACGATAATGTACTTACGGAAAATTATTTCTATACTAGCCTATAGAATTACGATTGTGAAACTGCTGAAACTTCAAATGGAGCAGAGATACAGGCGCGCCTTCCTATCTGGCAAATAATGTCATCAAGGCGTGTGAAATTGGCGATCTTTTCCGGTGAAAGACATGACATGACCTATTGCAAACTGGATTTGTACATTAAAAGATACACTCAAAAACATGCATACAAATGCTTAGTTTTAGAAACAGATTATGAGAAATTGGATAATACGGATAATTTGTATCAGTATGAAATCGCATCCTCGAGAATGAGAAAGTCGTCACAAAACTTTACTGTGTTTTGCCGTTTTCTTTACCTCAGGCCGTTTTGAGGCTGCATGAATTGTAAATACTAAGTTGACTGTCAGCTAGGTGCCGATTTCCGAACGACGTTTTTTCCATACGTCGAACAATAGGCTTGAAAGACGTTGCTGCTGTTGTGTACTATTGGAGTTGCAAATAGTAACTCGACGCCTTTTTCCTTTAGGCTTGGTAGTAGCAAAAGGAATTCTTTATACAATTTGGCATTTGCCAATTGGCGTGTAAAGTTCCGGTATAAATTGTGCATTTTGGTTACTCTTTTCGATGGAGGAAAATAAAACTAGCTGTGAATAAAGGTTTAGATTTACAGAATTATGATTAGTAATAAACAATATCATCATAGCGTATAATGTAACATTTTGTGTAGTGTTGGATCGGGTTATATGCCTTTATAAACGATGGGTTGATAAATATAAACTACTAACGGCCTAAGCTAGTAACCAAAGTTCAATTTCGAAGTTTTCGAAAGAATATATTGTATGATGAATGACCGGCCTTTGGGTGGGATTTTAACTTTCATCAATATTAAGACCTTATGCTGATTTTAGGGAGCGGGTACCCTCTTAAGCAGTCAGTCGGTTCCTAAAAATTTCTGGATCCGCCACTGATGATTCTGTTTTGGTTTGTTGACTGCCGATTAAAAAGATCAACAAAGCACTGAAATTTTAAAGTAAAAGAATAATTTAAGTCTTTCTGATTCGGTAATATATGATTATCTGCGATATGAATGAAAATAAGATACTTTGAGATATATTTCTTGAAAATATGGAATCGAACAGTGTCTTGGGCTTTGAAACCTGTGGTCCACTATTCGGTTATAGATGTATGAAGCCCACATTAGTTTAGCAGAGTAAAATCTTTAATTCTAGCTAAGGTTCCTGCCCACGTACACTTGTTTTTTTGTCCATCTAATGAGTTGAGCCTTTTTCAACTGTTTTTTTTTATGATTCGTTCTTATGTTGTATTGTTATACCACTGCCCAATGTTAGGGGAGGGATGGGATCCCACTAACATGTTTAGTCCACATTACGTATGCATGTGCCTGTCCCAAATCAAGAGCCTGTTATACAGTGGCTGTCGTTTGTTTCTGTGTTACATATTTGTTTTCCGTTCATATTTTTTTTCGACCCTGGAACTTGTGTTGCAGAAAGCTCGACATAGGGATTATGATCCGGCGGCGGTTTACTGTCCTTGACCTCATTTGCATTGTTCAGTGGTTATAGTAAAGTTTTTTTTTTGTTCTATTTTTCTAATACGATAGGTTAACTATATTTGGTGTATGAAAATATTTTATGATATATATGTCAGTCGTGCATGTTTTATTTGACCTTGATCTCATTTTCACGGTTCATTGCTTAGTGTTAAGTATTTGTGTTATGATCTATTTTACTTAATTTATTAGCAATAGGTCAACTATATTTGTTGTATGGAAGAATTGTACATGTCTGCCTGGCATGGTTCATTGGACATTGACCGCGTTTTCATGGTTCATTGATCAATGTTTATTTTTCTTGGTTAATGTTGAGTTTATGTGACAGTTGTTATACAGCTTTATATAAAGGACTATTAAGTTGACATAGGTTGTTGTTCGGTGTGAGTCAAGGCTCCGTGTTGACGGCCGTACATTGAACTATAATGGTTTACTTTTTTAAAATTGTTGTTTGGATGGAGAGTTGTCTCATTGGCACAAACACCACATCTTCCTATATCTATATAATATGAATGATATGTAAAGAAGGCGAGACATTTCAGTGTGTGCACTCTTGTTTTAATATAAATAAGGCCGTTAGTTTCCTCGTTTGAAATGTTTTACATTGTCATTTCGGGGCTTTTTATAGCTTAGTGACTTTGCGGTATGGGCTTAATAACTCATTGTTGAAGGCCGTACGGTGACCTATAGTTGTTATTTTCTGTGTCATTTTGGTCTCTTGTGGACGGTTTCCATTGGCAATCATATCAGATCTTCTTTTTTATAATAACTTGTAACCACAAATGATGCCGAGAGACACATTAAATCGTCATTAAAATGTGACGGTATTATTTTCCATGATCATCATTCGAGGTAAGGAATGGACATTTTGTCATATCATAATCTTTATTATCATAAACCATAAATACAACGACACAAACACACATACACAAATACAGGCATACTCCTACATGTATACTAGTGTTTACAATATGTACCAAATGGGAGTTATGTTATTGCCTAGAGAACAAATGATTAATTTATTTATAAATCTATTTAGTTAATCAATTGAAACTTGTTTGTACAATTCCTTATTTCTTTGAATTTCAAAATATTTGGTCTTTCCAACACACAAGACACATTTGTATCAATTAGGTCATGTAGGTGTTTTCTGTCAGTTTCAAATATTTTACATTTTATTTTACAGAATATAATTATATACATTACCAATACAATTATTATTATATTTCAAGTATTTTCTATTTGACTACACAGCTTAAATATATTATCTTTATATTCCAATATATTTAAAAAAAAATCAAACTCAAGTGTTTCCCTAAATAATCTTTAATTCATAGATTTTGTGGACTTTAACATAAGTGGATGTCATTCCTGTTTAAATTTATCATGTAGGTGCATCTTTATCGAAGGAATAAGCTTATCTGAGTAGAAATAAGGGCCGTGTCGTCTGCATATAGGAATATAGGAGGACAAATGTTTCAAGTACATGTTCAATTTGTCTTCTAGTAAATATTAAATCATGTGAAGACTGGCCATAAAGATTTTCCGTTTCTAAAAATCTTACAAGACGTTCAAAAATAAGGCAAACAGAAAAGGCGACAAATTCTCACCTTGCCCTACCCCAACATCACATGACAATAGTCTGATTTGTATATATAATACAAAATTTATTATCTTTAGGCGTAATACCACCCTTCATTTCCCTTCTTAGCTTTTGTTTAATTTACACATTTCAAAAATTGTTCAGAATTATCGTTGGATCGAAAACAGAAATACTTGGCATAAGTAAAGTTTTATCCTGTCCAGTATTGTAGAAGCAATTTCACATAATAATTAATTGCATATGAGACAATAACCATTACTCGAAGTTAACCAATCAAATCTTCTCCTGTATTTTATCTGTGTTCAAGTTTTAGTGACCATGTCACCTTAAGTTTCAAATAAATTTTCTATAGAAACCTTAAATGAAAAAATAAAAGTGCTTTGAACTAGCCAAGATATATGTTTATGACCCAGAAAGGTTTTACTGCAATGAAATATAGGATAAATTGCCTACAACCATTAAATTCAAGGTAATAAATGCTTTTTCAAAATCGACGAATGCACCGAACAATGGAACAGCTTTTTATTTCAATATTTCAAAATTTCCTAAATTGAGTATAATTAAAAAGACTATAGGTTTTATATTTCCAATTATCCAAATATCGGGCAGAACGCCGGAGTCAAATATGAGTCTCGTAAATCGGAAGAATGTGTAGTAGATTTCATGTATGCATTCACTTCATATTCTTTACTGCAGGCTTTGTTGTTCTCCAAGTTTTTAATGTTTTTAGCGATTTTAGTAAATTGAGCTTATATCCCTGGGCATCTTGTTCGACAATCTAGCAAATTTGAATTTTAATGTACCATTTAAAAAAGCAGAAGATTTTCGGTACAAAGTAATAAAATTTAAAAAAAAATCAAAATACTGTTTAATAAGACTTGAAATAATTTTATTTATGCAAAACAAAAAATTCTTATAAGAGATTTTTTGTATATATATATATATTGAAATATACTCAACATCAGAAGAAACGCACCACCTTCAGTAACTATATTAAAGTAAATGTTTTATTGTATGTGAACAATTAGCCCTGAAAGATGCAACGTGCATGGTGTTATTATATTCACTATCCACAATAAAAATACATAATTAGGTTTATGACTGGGTCAATTTTAGTGGAAATTCGCCACTACATAAACCATGGCATTCCAATATTCAGTGAGGTTTCTATTCCCAGACCTGTAGCTTCTTTTCAGACGTTTAATTCTTCTTTCAAGGTCTCTGTATTTTCTTTTACGCAATGGTGGCGCGTCACCCCTATCTGATGATGCTATAGCTTGCTTTACTTTAACCTCTTCGTGTCGCAACTTCGAAATAAAAAACCACAGATTCGGATGCCTCCGTCCCACATGAGTATTCCATCTTCTATTGAAAGCTACAAATGAATATAGACATTTTTCAGCTTTAAGCGTTTATAAAACATTTGTATTTTATTTTTAATAATGATAATGTCTACTGGCCAAAATTTTATCAATCATTTTATTATATAATTGCTTTCAATTCGTACGAAATAAACCCTTGTGTATGAATGCAACTCATGGTTAAAGTATAATCCGCCTAGTTCAATTTTCTCACAATGAATGCGTAGTTAGGCAAACATTGTATGTGAGCTCATATGTAGTATAACGTAATCAGATATTTTAATTAGATTGATTGTTTATAAAAAAAAACGCAATTGAGAAATGTATAAATTTATTAATCTTGTAGTTATTGACCAAACAAGTATATATATATATATTATTTAATCTGCACGGCTCGGGTGACCCTAATGTGTAGGTGTTCGGGTTGAAGGGTAATCCCGATCCAGTCCTATTAAATGATGTATACCGACTTCATTGGCTTATAACTGTTTCAACATGTGACGCCATCAATGTTCGTGAATGTTTTGGAAATATGCGGACGATATTCCGTTATCACTGGATCCTATGAAAGTTTCTTATATGTTAAAGAAAGGTGAAATTACACCTTTATGTAGTAAAAGAATGGTCAGTTTCAGTTGTTAACTTTTTGTATGTACGCTTCTTCCTATATTGTACATTATTTGAAGAATTGCAGTTTAATGATAGGTTCTTTTTTATCATTTCTGTTGAATTTATTCACAAGTTTGACATAAATCAGAAACGGTTAAGAAATTTACCTATTGCAATTGTGTGGACACTTTCATATATTTATTGTTGAAAACTAAATGTTGCTCGCTAGATGTCTTTAGTTGTTTTTGTCATTTGATTTCTGTCTTATGGACGTTTAACCTGCATCTCCTACGGTTTTAGTTAAGTTTTGCGTACTTTTAAATCGGTGTTTGAAAAATCATAACTTTAAGAGTATAATTGCTTTTCCTTCCCTCAATGATATGCTTAGAGAAAGATGAACCAAAATGAGTTTTTAGTACCTAAATTTAGAATGTTGGATAAACAGAAAAACAAAAAAAAATACTATCCAATCTCTAACTTTCACCCCTCTGCCTTCCCCAAAAATGTTTTATCATTCTACTGTATTAATTTCAATGTGCAGTATATCTCTGAGGTACAAAAATGTAGTGAGAGCCTCGGTCACACCTTACCGGATAGCTCGAACGGTTTTATCCGTCGACGTCCGTTCTGTCCAGTGGAAAATTTGGAGCATGTTAAAAACTTTGAACGGGCGTCCAACGGATGTCTGTTGAACGTTCGTTAGGCGTCCGTTTTGTATGATACTCGTCCGTTTCGTTTTCGTTTTATATCCGTTACGTGTCCGTTATACATCCGTTGGAGGTCTGGAAGATAAATTCACCAACGGACTTCTACCGGACGTTTAACGTTTTGTCCGGTACGTTTCCGTTTTTCGTACATTGCATATCCGGTGTGTTTCCGTTATGCATTCGTTACACGTCCGTTTTATTCGGTCAGTACATCAACGGACTCCCAATGGATAACGGACAACTTTTATTTTCATCCGTTAGGCGTCCGTCCGTGCTATCCGATAAGGTGTGACCGAGGATTAATGCACACCTTAGCTGTGCATTATTCAGATTATAGCACAGTTAGAACAAGACATGCTATTTTATCTATGTCATGTGTTAAATAGTTCCAATATAATGTGCAAATTGTCTTTTTGTAAATAGATTCAAAAAGTAAATTACACATAGAATCTTAATATTGTCATTTTCAAAACTTTTATTTTCTTTGCGTTTTTAATTTACTGTTAGATTTTAATAGTATAGTATCACGAGTGACATTGCTATAAGATTACTTTTACGAAAGATACTTATATCAATTAATAGAGGATACTGCATGCCTTGGATCTTTTTGTGATTAATAATAAAAGTGGTCAATGTACATATACATTTAGAATACAAGTTGCATTCAATTTGACAATATGTAAAGCCGTATTTATTGTTAAGCGCATTTTACTTGTAATCTTTATTGTATTATAAATCAGTTTGGTATGTTTAAAGTAAGGAAATAAAAGCAACGCAATCAGCAATTGTAATTCCACAGTGTTAAGTCCACTGCATATTTTGTATACTTACATTCGATGTGATTGTTTGTTCTATTATCCATGTTACGCTCGTAAACATTCCATGTTGGTACAGCATATTGCCCATTCATATAATTCCGTCTGAAATAATTTAGGAGATCTTGCAACGCTGGATATCGACGGCACAGTCGTCTTGTCAAGTTTTCTCTGCAAAGCTGGTCGAAATTAACTCTTACAAGTAGAAGTGGTAAGTATGCGATGGCCATCACCTTCCTGATACATTTTCGAAGATTTGGATTTCGGTCGTATGGTCGAGTGAGACCTAATTTCTGTACTTTTCTCCATATGGCTTGGCATAAATGAAATAAACAGCCACAGATACTGGCATGCTGGAATTCTGTTTTAGCAGCTGACGTCATGGCTACTTCGAAATCGGAAATAATTCGGAGAGGTGCAAATTGATTATTAGTGATTCTTGCATACTTTCTTTTAATATGGGAAAATATCTGCCTATAATGTCCCACTTGGCGGGTTGTCATTAGTGCAAAAACAAAAGGTATAACTCTATCTTGGTAAAAACCATGTATAGTTAAAAACTGTGTATATGGACGTGGGACCGACTTGAATGTACCATCTAGATAAATGTCACTGCATTGGCCAAGACACCGAAGTGCTTGCCTTGTGGTAAAAATAGCGATACCCCAGTTATTATCAATAAGACTCAGGAATCTTTGACCATCTTTCGTTCTTTTCCAGCGACCCTCTATTAACACATCATTGATTGAATGTGGTACAGGAGGTATTTCACGTGCGCGCCGTCTTTCCAATGATGTTTTCACTGAGGAATAGGATGGAATATTCTCCCTGTCAGGTCCAGCATTTACGACAACGTCATCGTATACCTGTCTGCATGTCTTTGTAGGGTCCGCGGATACTGATTGCATCATTCTATCTTTTATACCAGCGGATTTAATAACCCCCTGATCCGACTGATGTGCATGGTTGCCAACCTGTATAAAACACCAATTTATACGTGTATATACTTGCATTTAAATATTGTCAAATTTATCTGACCACAGAAGTTGTCTTCTCGTAGTTTACATAGCAAGAAAGTTTAACTGTTGTGGTCAACTGTTAAATAAAAAGTTACAAATGGATCAAAATCATCGTCATTCGAAAACCTTATTTCAAAAGCTTTAACACTACAAAAAAATGAATAACAACTGTCACGACCCGTTTATTGGTACAGGTATATTCTTATGTACAAAATGGTGGATTAAACCTGGTTTTATATGTAGCCGAACCTCTCCCTTGTTATGCACTTGCGTATAATTCCATTACATTTACAGAAAGGTGTGAGCAAAACAATTAGATCCTAGATCTATAGGTAAATATCCCAATAACGCATAAGCGGGATGTATATACAACATCACGCCAATAGTGGACAGACCTCCGAAATTAAGACTCCAAAATACAGGTTTTATATCACAGTATTGTGGTCCTACATGGCGCCTATAGTGTTTTCAATTGGTTGCCGTCTTCAATAGTTGTTTCCTGTTTTAAGGTGAAAAGAGCATTTCCTCTTTTCAAGAGTCTCTCCATTGTTTCTAGATGGTTCTGGTTTTGGTCATTGTTGAAGTTCTCAAAAGTTTTTTACTTTATCTTTTCACTTAGTATGATTAATTTGATAACTTAATTTGATACATATAAATGTCGGAAAGTTTATATGAATTTGAAATTGAGCTTTTATAACATGGTTGTGTTTAATATCTGAACACTCTTTTCAGTAAGCACATAGAAGGACCTACAATTAATGGTCTTCATAATACCAAGTTTTTGTTGAGCCCACTTTTGTCACAGAAAGCCCGACATAGGGATATTGATCCGTTGGCGTTGGCTAACTTATTAAAAGCCCAATATTTTAGAAGGTGGGAGACCTGAATGCTTCATACTTGATATACAGATGCCACATGTAACGACGTTGCCGTCTGAAACATGTTTATTGTCTCTGCCCTCATTTTTATGGTTCAGTGACTACTTAAAAAAAAGTCGTTTTTTATAATTTTATGTAATGTGAATTTCTCTCTTATATATGCGTAATAGGATAACTACGCATATTTGGTATATGCGTAACTTGCAAGATCCTCATTTCTGTCAGACAGTTTTCACTTGACCTCGACCTCATTTAAAGGATCAGTGAACAAGGTTAAGTTTTAGTGGTCAAGTCCATATCTCAGATACTATAAGCAATATGTCTAGTATATTCGGTGTATGGAATGCTTGTAAGGTGAACATGTATTTCTTGTTTGGTTTATGACATTGGCCTCATTTTCTTAGATCATGTTAAGTTTATGTGATAGTTGAAGTAAAGCCTCATATTTAGGACTATCAGCATAATATCAATGATAAGAAAAGAAGGCGAGACAGTACAGCGTATATGCACTCTGACTTGTGGTAAATACAGGTGTTTTCCTCAAATTTTACAAGATTAATTTATAGATAACACATTGACATCATAATTTCCTCTTTTTGTCACCTAAATCAACCTCACAAAGCATGCTGTGTGAATCGGTGGTTACCTCATAGCCAGCCAGCTTCTTCAACCAATAGAAACCGACCGCCCCGAAATTGCCAATAGTGTCGAGTGTGGTTGATGAACATTTTTTTATCTTTTAAGTTCACAGAAAGCTTAAGCCATCATAAAACATGGCATGAATTCTGATTTGTGTAAAATAATGTAAAAACAAAGCTAAAAATAGTCCGTTTGGAAAAGATTTCCAAAATTGTCAAAGAAGATTTAGTGTTAACCGTTACTCCGGTCTGTGTTAAGAGAACTTTGCTAAATTCTATATTTCTAAACATATAATAAAAAAATATGGATAGCCGACCATTTTTGAAGCAAGTAAAATATGTAGTCCGGCAAAGAAAAGCAATACGGAATCCCCGTTCTTATTTTCATGATGAATTAGTCAATGTAGAAAAGTAAACGCATAACAATACGCACATTAAAATTCAGTCCAAGAGAAGTCCGAATCTGATGTCAGAAGATGAAACCAAAGAAAATAAACAAAATGACAACAATACTTAAATAACAACAGACTATTAGCAGTTAATGCACATATATCTGGTACTGGCATCATTAAATCTTGCTAAAATACTGAAATCTTCACAATTTTAGCATTTTAGTTAAATTTTAGACCGTTTCCGTCGGAAATAAAAGTGACCGCATTTGTTGTTCATTATTAATATAGAAATGTAAGTTTTACTTGATGACATGTATGAAGGTTAAGGCTGAACACGGATGCAGCCACTTTCATTTTTTACAAAAAACATCTGAAAAGTGACATTATTTGGCATATTTTATAGATTTTTATATCTAAGCTTTAATCGAAACTTTTTAATGATTCAATCAGTTAAAATCTTTCACATAAACTTTTTGAATCAATTGAAATAGTCACTTAAAGGGTAACAAAGTGTTTAAAACATTTCGTAAGATAAACCTGAAATTTGAGGCCAAATCGGACCTTCTCTTTTGATGATTTACAAAATGTAGATATTTGAACAAACTTTAAAAGTACTAAATTTAATATGTAGTTTTGATTATTTCTCTATTTCAAAATTTTATTTTTTAAGTTTTTGATAAAGATATAAAAATCAGAAAAGAGGTGCAAAGAGCGGTACCTGTAAACTGCGGGACGGACTAAAAGCGGAACGAAACAAAAGAGAACGAAATGAAAAGTAACTGTAACTTAAAAGTTTATGTATAAAATAACACCAGAGAAAGGCAGTTGTAACCTTTTTGAACCTGTATCGAACAAGTTTATTTACGTTAAAAAGAAATTCTATAAGCCTAGCGTTACAGATAAATAATTCAAAACTATTCGTTTTTCAGCGCCCATCATTTAGGAGAAACAGTGAAAACTGAACAACTCGTATAAGGCCAAATTGTATGGTAGGATTGAGTAAATATATGTTCCAGACCGTATGAGTATTTGGACCGTACGCGTAAGGTCTTACTGATAGTATTAGGAAGTTGGTCAAGTGTATTAGATAGAAATGCATGTAACACATCAACATAACTGAACTCTCTAATTAATATAAAAAAGTTCAATGGTAATTGAAATAAAAATTTATATTTTAACTATTTCAAAAAAATTCACGCTAATTAAATCTGTCAATCTCTTGTATCTAGCATGTCGATCAGTAATACATGAATTGAGTTATCATCACTGAAAATCCTTTGCTAAAATAAGGAAGGGTAATTTTTTTAGAATATTTAGCAACTTCACACAAAAATGCAAATGCAAATGAAATATGCATGCACTGCAAACATGTAAACGTAAAAAATATTACGTTACTTGTGGTAGCAAGTGCCACCTTGTACGGGGCGCCGAATTGGACTCTTGTGGTTTTGTACTCAAAATTCAATTTTGTACGGACAAAAGTGACTTTTGTTCAACAAAAATGAGTTCAGTTTAACAAAATTTGTATCATACTACAAATTTGAAATTTTGTCATACAAAATTATCTATCAGCGGACAAAAGTCACTTTTGTCATGACAAAATTCATTTTTGTTACACAGACTTGACTTTTGTTACCTAATTTGAAAATTGAGCGACAAAAGTCAATTTTGTATTTAAATTAGTTTAGTTTGGTTTCTGTGAACCAATTTGCATACACAATCGACTTTTGTTACACAAAATTGACTTTTGTTACACAAAAATTACTTTTGTTACACAAAATTGATTTTTGTTACACAAAAATTACTTTTGTTACACAAAATTGACTTTTGTTACACAAAATTGACTTTTGTTACACAAAATTGACTTTTGTTACACAAAATTGACTTTTGTTACACAAAATTGACTTTTGTTACACAAAATTGATTTTTGTTACACAAAATTGACTTTTGTGAGACAAAATTGACAAATTTGAATTTTGTCTCAACAAAATTGACAAAATTGAATTTTGTCTCAACAAAATTAACAAAATTGAATTTTGTCACAACAAAATTAACAAAATTGAATTTTGTCTCAACAAAATTGGTTTTTGTCTCACGAAAGTCAATTTTGTCTCACGAAAGTCAATTTTGTCTCATAAAAGTCAATTTTGTTGTTACAAAATTGAATTTTGTCATCACAAAAATGAATTTTGTCGTCACAAAATTGACTTTTGTCTCAACAAAATTGACCAAATTGACTTTTGTCTCAACAAAATTGACAAAATTGACTTTTGTCTCAACAAAATTAACAAAATTGACTTTTGTCTCAACAAAATTGACAAAATTGACTTTTGTCTCAACAAAATTGACAAAATTGACTTTTGTCTCAACTAAATTAACAAAATTGAATTTTGTCTCAACAAAATTTACAAAATTGACTTTTGTCTCAACAAAGTTAACAAAATTGACTTTTGTCTCAACAAAAATGACAAAATTGAATTTTGTCTCAACAAAAATGACAAAATTGAATTTTGTCTCACAAAAGTCAATTTTGTCTCACAAAAGTCAATTTTGTCTCACAAAAGTTAATTTTGTTTCACAAAATTGAATCTTACCGTACACAATTGACTTTTGTGATTTAATTTCCATATCAGGTAACAAAAGTCAATTTTGTATGCAAATATGTTTATATTTGCATACCTTTAAGTCAAAATTGACTTTTGTCATGACAAATATGAATTTTGTCTACAAAAATGAATTTTGTCTACAAAAATGAATTTTGTCAACACAAATGAATTTTGTCATCACAAAATTGAAGTTCTCACAAAACAAGTCTGTAGCTCATAGTTTTGTAAGACAAAAATGATTTTGTTATGACAGAATTGAATTTTGTACAAAACCACAAGAGTCCCATTCGGCGCCCCGTACCTTGGCCGAGAGTACCAAAATAGGATTCAGATATACAATTAAACAAATATTTAATTTTAGTTGTTCGTTTGTTCATTTTATCCATTTACTAGTAACTGTAATAATAACAATTTGTTAAACTAAAAATTAAGAATGTGATAAATGTTTGTTTAAATTTAACCCATATGATCCAATAACTTGTATGGTCAACTGGTGCTGGACCAAACGCGTATACTCATACGACCCGACCGTACGAGAATACGTATACGGGCCGGTCCAAATACTCATATGGTCTGGAACATATATATATATATTTTCTACTGAACTTTAACCAATTAAATAGCTCTATACTTGATCTCAATTTTTAACAAAATAATTTGATTAATAGCGATAAAATTTTGATAAAACTGTTCACTCATAGCACGAAAAGAAGTTTCTCTCTTCGACAAAAAACAATACCCACCCCCTTTTGAAGTTAAATGGTTGCTCTCTTAGACAAAGTTTGGACTTATGCTTGTAAAAGATATATGCATTTATCATATACATTTGTATGTAGCTCCATTTAGGTTTCTACTTCGCCACTGTTTAAATAGCAAATAAAAGGAACCAGATAAAAAATTCTGTCCCTTTCCAATGTACCCTCATGTTCCAGTGGCATCTAAGTTTGCCGATCTTCATCCTGGACGGACTTTTACATGACCTACCTGTTGTGTATATTTTTAATTTGTTTTCGGCTTTAACATGCATGAAATATTTACCACTGGTAACCAACATTCAATCATTTAAAATATATCGTTTTTCAAAAAAAACTCCCTCGGGCAAAGTAGCCCTGTTCGGTGTGAGTCAAGGCTCTGCGTGGAGGCTCGTACTTTCACTTTTAATGGTTGACCTTTAATAATTGTGATTTGGATTGAGAGTTGTCTCATTGGCACTCATACCACATCTTCTTATATCTACTAAGAGGAACCTTGATTTTTTAAAAACTTTCCTTAGGACAGAAGAGATGATTTCAGCTTTCCAATTGTGAACTTTCCATTTTGAAGAAGCCACATTCCAACATCACCTGCATACGGGGTATATACCTCCCAATTGATACGATATTCCCGTGTTGCATTTCCTATCATGATTTTCGTGATAAATAATTGTTGCTTACAAGGAAGCTATTAAACCAGGAGTTTCAAATGGTGAAGTTGAAATCATCCCTTTGTAAACTTTACGGACGCCATCACGAGTTGGTTATGGGATAACCGTTTCACAAATGATGTCGAATATGTTCTTAACTTCGTAACTACAGTCCCTTCCCTTTCATGGATGTGACCTACCGAATTAGACTATTGACCGAATTTTTTATCACTTGAGTAACACGACGGGTGCCACATGTGGAGCAGGATCTGCTTGCCATACCGCAGCACTTGAGATCACCCCTTGTTTTTGGTGGGATTCGTGTTGTTTATTCTTTAGTTGTCACATGTTGTGTCATGTGTACTATTGTTTGTCTGCTTGTCTTTTTTTTTTTACCAATGGCGTTGTAAGTTTGTTTTCGATTTATGAGTTTTACTGTCCCTCTGGTATCTTCCGTCCCTCTTTTATATTAGAGATTGGTTTTTAAAGTTAATCTACGTGTTTGATGCTGGTTTAAATAAACTAAAAAAGTAGGTAGATGCAAAACCTTAAAAATTCCAAGATACCATGTGATGTTCAATTTGTAATAAAAACAAACTTTTATTTTGAAATTAGAAATGATTCGATATATTTGTGACTTCTGTTCCTAACTGATCATAATCATAACCAGAGTCGTGTTTATTGTTTAAGCATGAATTCTACGTAAAGGTACTCCTTTTCTATATCTTGATATCTTCAAAAAATCTTTTAGTATCTTTGAAATCAGCACAACTGCACGTTAAGTTTAGTACTTTTAAAGTTTGATCAAATATCTGAACTATCAAATTTCAAAGTAATATTTTTTACAATTTATTGCTTAGTCTTTAAATTTCCATATTTTGAATTCTGTACTATTATTTGCCTGCTTGTCTTTTGTTATTTTACAAAAGGCGTTGTCAGTTTATTTTCAATCAATGTGTTTGACTATCCCTCTGGTATTTTTGTCCCACTTTTAATTATTTGGTAAAATGTCAAAATTTCAAAACTCTTTTAAAATTTGGGATTTTAAAATTTTTAAACTTTGATATGAATTCCAAAAATCTAAATTTTCCAAACTTTTTTTTTTAATTTTTAAATGATAAGTGTTACACGGACCCTAAACCTTATTGTTGGGGATAATTTATCGTAACATTAAAATATTTTGCCTGTATTTAAAATTTGGGTGTTATAAATTCTATGGAATTTTGCATTTATTAATGCAAGCTCCGGCTTGAAATAATGAAAGCACATTAAGAAGCAACTTCGAAAATCTGTGCAAAATACATACTTGTTATAAGAGTGAAATAAGCTTAAACGTATAAAACTTTCTTTGGAATAACGTAAACTTGAATGTTTAAAATGGGAACGTCGTGCAACACTGACTGGCACAAATATCGTGTGTAACGTCATACTGATACATTAGGTAGCACTCCACAGTTAGGTGTGTAGTTTCGCATTTTGGCCCCTGTGGATTTTTCAAATATGAGAGCTAGAGTGAAATAAAATTCATTTTTGAATAGCTGAGTACTAAAATAGCCTTCGTATTGGGTTTATATGAACATCAAGATTATGTAATGCATGTAATATAGGCTGTTTTCTGTATGACAGTCCGTATTTGCATGCCCATACCATCCATTGGTCCGGCAATTATTGCAATGTTTTTTTCCAACTTTTTCTTGCACGAACTTTGTGATGAGATTTTACGCAAAAATGAGGCGAAAGACACCCATTTTTTATTTGATCATTCAGAAGATCTGTACAAACAGTTTCTAAAAAGGTATCACTCAAAGGCATTGAAATTCTAGTTTGATCCAAATTTTGGGGGGATATCTGACATGTTTACCCCCCTTTTTGCAATATTTTATTGTAAATAAATGCAGAATGTTGCCATGGATACACATTAAAGGAATTATTGTTCACCCTTTTAACTTTGGAAAATCAAATCTATGGAAGATACTGATTACATACATATGCACATGTACAACACAAACAGTAAGGTTAATGTAGTAGAAATCCAGGAATAGGAGATGATAAAACATTTTGTGGCTCATTTTTAATTTTATTTTCTAACTGTGGAGTGCTACCTTATGGCACACCAGAAAGCACAGAAATGCACTTTTTAAGATAAATTTCACCACAAGTCTTAAGTCTTTTATGTTCTTGTTTTAGTTCTGAAGGTAAACACTCTGCTAGGATTGCAATTCATGATTATTTTATTGTTTACTGTCCTTAGCAACCAAATATACACATTTTGACACTTAGACATGTTGCGGTCTTAAATTTGTACTCCATTAGCTTCGCTCTTGTAACCAAATATTGCGCTTTATATGATATCCTCAGAATGTATCGCTTTATATTTTTTAATGCGAATAAGTCAAATAAACATTTTTAGCAAGATTTTATATTATAATTTGGCATTAATTAAATTTAAAGATGCCAGTACTGTAAGAACTTTATACCCTGCTTGATAGCTTCTAAAACAAGGTTAGGCATACTATTTACAGCGAAATTGACAAATAAGTGCTTTCAAATACCTCAAAACTGTACAATTTTTCCTCTTTTAATGTAGTTTTATGATTTTAAACAGAAAAAAGGGAAAAGTTTTTGAATTTTACCCCAAATATGAGACAGACTTGAAGTTTTTCACAATGATCCAGCATTTATTTTTAAATCACTTTTTGTCGCGTTTCAACACCAACTGCTAACCTTCATAAAATCTTTATTACTGAACCAATTTTAAAAACTAAGGTACCATTTTAGTCGTAACACCTAGTAGAACATAGAAAATATACTAAACATTGAGGCAGGAGGGGGAAAATTTCACCTTAAGGTAGCACTCCACAGTTAGGTGTGTAGTTTCGCATTTTGGCCCCTGTGGATTTTTCAAATATGAGAGCTAGAGTGAAATAAAATTCATTTTTGAATAGCTGAGTACTAAAATAGCCTTCGTATTGGGTTTATATGAACATCAAGATTATGTAATGCATGTAATATAGGCTGTTTTCTGTATGACAGTCCGTATTTGCATGCCCATACCATCCATTGGTCCGGCAATTATTGCAATGTTTTTTTCCAACTTTTTCTTGCACGAACTTTGTGATGAGATTTTACGCAAAAATGAGGCGAAAGACACCCATTTTTTATTTGATCATTCAGAAGATCTGTACAAACAGTTTCTAAAAAGGTATCACTCAAAGGCATTGAAATTCTAGTTTGATCCAAATTTTGGGGGGATATCTGACATGTTTACCCCCCTTTTTGCAATATTTTATTGTAAATAAATGCAGAATGTTGCCATGGATACACATTAAAGGAATTATTGTTCACCCTTTTAACTTTGGAAAATCAAATCTATGGAAGATACTGATTACATACATATGCACATGTACAACACAAACAGTAAGGTTAATGTAGTAGAAATCCAGGAATAGGAGATGATAAAACATTTTGTGGCTCATTTTTAATTTTATTTTCTAACTGTGGAGTGCTACCTTATGGCACACCAGAAAGCACAGAAATGCACTTTTTAAGATAAATTTCACCACAAGTCTTAAGTCTTTTATGTTCTTGTTTTAGTTCTGAAGGTAAACACTCTGCTAGGATTGCAATTCATGATTATTTTATTGTTTACTGTCCTTAGCAACCAAATATACACATTTTGACACTTAGACATGTTGCGGTCTTAAATTTGTACTCCATTAGCTTCGCTCTTGTAACCAAATATTGCGCTTTATATGATATCCTCAGAATGTATCGCTTTATATTTTTTAATGCGAATAAGTCAAATAAACATTTTTAGCAAGATTTTATATTATAATTTGGCATTAATTAAATTTAAAGATGCCAGTACTGTAAGAACTTTATACCCTGCTTGATAGCTTCTAAAACAAGGTTAGGCATACTATTTACAGCGAAATTGACAAATAAGTGCTTTCAAATACCTCAAAACTGTACAATTTTTCCTCTTTTAATGTAGTTTTATGATTTTAAACAGAAAAAAGGGAAAAGTTTTTGAATTTTACCCCAAATATGAGACAGACTTGAAGTTTTTCACAATGATCCAGCATTTATTTTTAAATCACTTTTTGTCGCGTTTCAACACCAACTGCTAACCTTCATAAAATCTTTATTACTGAACCAATTTTAAAAACTAAGGTACCATTTTAGTCGTAACACCTAGTAGAACATAGAAAATATACTAAACATTGAGGCAGGAGGGGGAAAATTTCACCTTAAGGTAGCACTCCACAGTTAGGTGTGTAGTTTCGCATTTTGGCCCCTGTGGATTTTTCAAATATGAGAGCTAGAGTGAAATAAAATTCATTTTTGAATAGCTGAGTACTAAAATAGCCTTCGTATTGGGTTTATATGAACATCAAGATTATGTAATGCATGTAATATAGGCTGTTTTCTGTATGACAGTCCGTATTTGCATGCCCATACCATCCATTGGTCCGGCAATTATTGCAATGTTTTTTTCCAACTTTTTCTTGCACGAACTTTGTGATGAGATTTTACGCAAAAATGAGGCGAAAGACACCCATTTTTTATTTGATCATTCAGAAGATCTGTACAAACAGTTTCTAAAAAGGTATCACTCAAAGGCATTGAAATTCTAGTTTGATCCAAATTTTGGGGGGATATCTGACATGTTTACCCCCCTTTTTGCAATATTTTATTGTAAATAAATGCAGAATGTTGCCATGGATACACATTAAAGGAATTATTGTTCACCCTTTTAACTTTGGAAAATCAAATCTATGGAAGATACTGATTACATACATATGCACATGTACAACACAAACAGTAAGGTTAATGTAGTAGAAATCCAGGAATAGGAGATGATAAAACATTTTGTGGCTCATTTTTAATTTTATTTTCTAACTGTGGAGTGCTACCTTATGGCACACCAGAAAGCACAGAAATGCACTTTTTAAGATAAATTTCACCACAAGTCTTAAGTCTTTTATGTTCTTGTTTTAGTTCTGAAGGTAAACACTCTGCTAGGATTGCAATTCATGATTATTTTATTGTTTACTGTCCTTAGCAACCAAATATACACATTTTGACACTTAGACATGTTGCGGTCTTAAATTTGTACTCCATTAGCTTCGCTCTTGTAACCAAATATTGCGCTTTATATGATATCCTCAGAATGTATCGCTTTATATTTTTTAATGCGAATAAGTCAAATAAACATTTTTAGCAAGATTTTATATTATAATTTGGCATTAATTAAATTTAAAGATGCCAGTACTGTAAGAACTTTATACCCTGCTTGATAGCTTCTAAAACAAGGTTAGGCATACTATTTACAGCGAAATTGACAAATAAGTGCTTTCAAATACCTCAAAACTGTACAATTTTTCCTCTTTTAATGTAGTTTTATGATTTTAAACAGAAAAAAGGGAAAAGTTTTTGAATTTTACCCCAAATATGAGACAGACTTGAAGTTTTTCACAATGATCCAGCATTTATTTTTAAATCACTTTTTGTCGCGTTTCAACACCAACTGCTAACCTTCATAAAATCTTTATTACTGAACCAATTTTAAAAACTAAGGTACCATTTTAGTCGTAACACCTAGTAGAACATAGAAAATATACTAAACATTGAGGCAGGAGGGGGAAAATTTCACCTTAAGGTAGCACTCCACAGTTAGGTGTGTAGTTTCGCATTTTGGCCCCTGTGGATTTTTCAAATATGAGAGCTAGAGTGAAATAAAATTCATTTTTGAATAGCTGAGTACTAAAATAGCCTTCGTATTGGGTTTATATGAACATCAAGATTATGTAATGCATGTAATATAGGCTGTTTTCTGTATGACAGTCCGTATTTGCATGCCCATACCATCCATTGGTCCGGCAATTATTGCAATGTTTTTTTCCAACTTTTTCTTGCACGAACTTTGTGATGAGATTTTACGCAAAAATGAGGCGAAAGACACCCATTTTTTATTTGATCATTCAGAAGATCTGTACAAACAGTTTCTAAAAAGGTATCACTCAAAGGCATTGAAATTCTAGTTTGATCCAAATTTTGGGGGGATATCTGACATGTTTACCCCCCTTTTTGCAATATTTTATTGTAAATAAATGCAGAATGTTGCCATGGATACACATTAAAGGAATTATTGTTCACCCTTTTAACTTTGGAAAATCAAATCTATGGAAGATACTGATTACATACATATGCACATGTACAACACAAACAGTAAGGTTAATGTAGTAGAAATCCAGGAATAGGAGATGATAAAACATTTTGTGGCTCATTTTTAATTTTATTTTCTAACTGTGGAGTGCTACCTTATGGCACACCAGAAAGCACAGAAATGCACTTTTTAAGATAAATTTCACCACAAGTCTTAAGTCTTTTATGTTCTTGTTTTAGTTCTGAAGGTAAACACTCTGCTAGGATTGCAATTCATGATTATTTTATTGTTTACTGTCCTTAGCAACCAAATATACACATTTTGACACTTAGACATGTTGCGGTCTTAAATTTGTACTCCATTAGCTTCGCTCTTGTAACCAAATATTGCGCTTTATATGATATCCTCAGAATGTATCGCTTTATATTTTTTAATGCGAATAAGTCAAATAAACATTTTTAGCAAGATTTTATATTATAATTTGGCATTAATTAAATTTAAAGATGCCAGTACTGTAAGAACTTTATACCCTGCTTGATAGCTTCTAAAACAAGGTTAGGCATACTATTTACAGCGAAATTGACAAATAAGTGCTTTCAAATACCTCAAAACTGTACAATTTTTCCTCTTTTAATGTAGTTTTATGATTTTAAACAGAAAAAAGGGAAAAGTTTTTGAATTTTACCCCAAATATGAGACAGACTTGAAGTTTTTCACAATGATCCAGCATTTATTTTTAAATCACTTTTTGTCGCGTTTCAACACCAACTGCTAACCTTCATAAAATCTTTATTACTGAACCAATTTTAAAAACTAAGGTACCATTTTAGTCGTAACACCTAGTAGAACATAGAAAATATACTAAACATTGAGGCAGGAGGGGGAAAATTTCACCTTAAGGTAGCACTCCACAGTTAGGTGTGTAGTTTCGCATTTTGGCCCCTGTGGATTTTTCAAATATGAGAGCTAGAGTGAAATAAAATTCATTTTTGAATAGCTGAGTACTAAAATAGCCTTCGTATTGGGTTTATATGAACATCAAGATTATGTAATGCATGTAATATAGGCTGTTTTCTGTATGACAGTCCGTATTTGCATGCCCATACCATCCATTGGTCCGGCAATTATTGCAATGTTTTTTTCCAACTTTTTCTTGCACGAACTTTGTGATGAGATTTTACGCAAAAATGAGGCGAAAGACACCCATTTTTTATTTGATCATTCAGAAGATCTGTACAAACAGTTTCTAAAAAGGTATCACTCAAAGGCATTGAAATTCTAGTTTGATCCAAATTTTGGGGGGATATCTGACATGTTTACCCCCCTTTTTGCAATATTTTATTGTAAATAAATGCAGAATGTTGCCATGGATACACATTAAAGGAATTATTGTTCACCCTTTTAACTTTGGAAAATCAAATCTATGGAAGATACTGATTACATACATATGCACATGTACAACACAAACAGTAAGGTTAATGTAGTAGAAATCCAGGAATAGGAGATGATAAAACATTTTGTGGCTCATTTTTAATTTTATTTTCTAACTGTGGAGTGCTACCTTATGGCACACCAGAAAGCACAGAAATGCACTTTTTAAGATAAATTTCACCACAAGTCTTAAGTCTTTTATGTTCTTGTTTTAGTTCTGAAGGTAAACACTCTGCTAGGATTGCAATTCATGATTATTTTATTGTTTACTGTCCTTAGCAACCAAATATACACATTTTGACACTTAGACATGTTGCGGTCTTAAATTTGTACTCCATTAGCTTCGCTCTTGTAACCAAATATTGCGCTTTATATGATATCCTCAGAATGTATCGCTTTATATTTTTTAATGCGAATAAGTCAAATAAACATTTTTAGCAAGATTTTATATTATAATTTGGCATTAATTAAATTTAAAGATGCCAGTACTGTAAGAACTTTATACCCTGCTTGATAGCTTCTAAAACAAGGTTAGGCATACTATTTACAGCGAAATTGACAAATAAGTGCTTTCAAATACCTCAAAACTGTACAATTTTTCCTCTTTTAATGTAGTTTTATGATTTTAAACAGAAAAAAGGGAAAAGTTTTTGAATTTTACCCCAAATATGAGACAGACTTGAAGTTTTTCACAATGATCCAGCATTTATTTTTAAATCACTTTTTGTCGCGTTTCAACACCAACTGCTAACCTTCATAAAATCTTTATTACTGAACCAATTTTAAAAACTAAGGTACCATTTTAGTCGTAACACCTAGTAGAACATAGAAAATATACTAAACATTGAGGCAGGAGGGGGAAAATTTCACCTTAAGGTAGCACTCCACAGTTAGGTGTGTAGTTTCGCATTTTGGCCCCTGTGGATTTTTCAAATATGAGAGCTAGAGTGAAATAAAATTCATTTTTGAATAGCTGAGTACTAAAATAGCCTTCGTATTGGGTTTATATGAACATCAAGATTATGTAATGCATGTAATATAGGCTGTTTTCTGTATGACAGTCCGTATTTGCATGCCCATACCATCCATTGGTCCGGCAATTATTGCAATGTTTTTTTCCAACTTTTTCTTGCACGAACTTTGTGATGAGATTTTACGCAAAAATGAGGCGAAAGACACCCATTTTTTATTTGATCATTCAGAAGATCTGTACAAACAGTTTCTAAAAAGGTATCACTCAAAGGCATTGAAATTCTAGTTTGATCCAAATTTTGGGGGGATATCTGACATGTTTACCCCCCTTTTTGCAATATTTTATTGTAAATAAATGCAGAATGTTGCCATGGATACACATTAAAGGAATTATTGTTCACCCTTTTAACTTTGGAAAATCAAATCTATGGAAGATACTGATTACATACATATGCACATGTACAACACAAACAGTAAGGTTAATGTAGTAGAAATCCAGGAATAGGAGATGATAAAACATTTTGTGGCTCATTTTTAATTTTATTTTCTAACTGTGGAGTGCTACCT
The DNA here is from genome assembly GCF_036588685.1 of Mytilus trossulus. NCBI lineage: Eukaryota > Metazoa > Mollusca > Bivalvia > Mytilida > Mytilidae > Mytilus > Mytilus trossulus. Next base: position 87,917,068 of record NC_086377.1, on the reverse strand, counting down.
TAAAACTTTCTTCAAAGACAAAGCTCGTTCTCTGAAACCAAAGTTGTCACAATTTGTTGTTTAGTGTACGGAAGCGTATAAGCGCCACCCACTTTTTTCAAATTTTTCTTCGTATTTTTGCGTTTTAACGCACATACCTTTGCGTTATAACGCAAATCTTTGGGTGTTAAAGCAATCATTTTGGAAATAACGCAAATATCTATTATTCCTCAAGTTTTGTATATCTGTCCGTCTGTCATTAGTTTCGGTTGTAATTTACTAGTAAATAAGACAAGACCAAATCTTTATAATAATTATGAATAGGAATAAGGGAATACCTGAAGCACATGTGTACATAAATTAATGTATTGCCAAAGGATAGCTTGTTTGAATCTGACCAACTTCACACCATTGGCGATCTAGGGGATGGGGTCCTGGGGTTAAAACCCCCCTATTTTTTGGCCGATCAATGCATTTGAATGGGGACATGTCGTTGGAACCCACTTATGTCCTGGGTTGTGAACCCCCTTTTTAAAATGGCTGGATACGCCCCTACACACTGTCCCCAAATAAGAGCCTACTCTGGAAGTATATTTATATTTGGCTATAGCTGTATTAGCAGGGTTATTTTTTTCATATATTCTTCGATATTACTTCAATTTTTGAGGCATAATAAAAACAAGTGAAACTGCGAGCTACTGCTCACTGTTGATACCCCCGCCGCAAGTGGATAATATTAATAGTGTAAAAGTATGCAAGTGTTCGGTAAACAGGAAGTTGTCGAGTGATGAATCTGAAAACGTATCACACGGTACAGCTGACTTATATAAATCCTGTAACCAAATTTCAGAAATCCTTGAATTGTAGTTCCTGAGAAAAATGTAACGAACATTTTCAACTTTGCTATCATGTGTAAAATCATACAAGTGTTCGGTAAACAGGAAATTGTCAAGTTATCAATCTAAAAACGCATCACACGGTATAGCTGACCTAGATAAACCCTGAAACCAAATTTCAGAAATCCTTGTATTGTAGTTCCTGAGAAAAATGTGACGAAATTTTTCAACTTGGCTATCATGTGTAAAATCATACAAGTGTTCGATAAACAGGAAGTTGTCAAGTGATCAATCTAAAAACGCATCACACGATATATCTGACCTAAATAAACCCTGAAACCAAATTTCAGAAATCCTTGTAATGTAGTTCCTGAGAAAAATGCGACGAAAAATATTCATGGGACGGACGGACTGACTGACAGACAAACAGATGTAAAACAGTATACCCCCCTTTTTTTAAAGCGGGGGTATAATAAGAAGTGTGTTAAATTCTGAGCAATAAGAACTTATCCTTTTTTGAGATACGGCAGTCCGACATGTGACCCCCCCCCCCCCTTTTTTTTTTTTTTTATTAAATACTCAAACACTGAAATTTTAAATCTCTAAAATGAAAATTTGAATCATCACCAAAAAAGTATACAGATCTTAACATTTATACAACTAAGAAGTGTGAAAAGTTTTTATCCATTATAATAAATCGTTTTTAAGAGACAATGCATGCGCGACACGTAAACAAACGGGGTCCCTAAAAAGCCCTGTTTTAGTAGTACACAGTCTCGTAATTCAATAAGTTTAATATTATTTTCAACAAAAAAGTGGACAGATCGTTTGACCATCAAGAAACAGCTCACTTAAATTTCATGAAATTTTGATAGGTGGTTCTGAATTATGTTCTGCGACATGTTTACGCCGTACAAACAAACGCACGGACAGAAAGACGAACGCCGGAGATTTGTATTCCATAATACGTGCAGTAAAAATTTTGACGGGCGTAAAAAATAGGGATCAATGTTCCAATTTGCTAATGTGTGAACATTTGACTTTTTGTTGAACAGTTAATTTTGGCTATTTTCGGAATCGCCATAGTGTGTTTTGTAAAGACTATTTAAAAATGATCATGCATAAATGCTTCTACTATCAACTAATTGTGAGTAAGTGATTTTGTTTTATTAATCACGTAGCAAGGATAACCAATTTATTATCCATTTCATAATTTTATAAGCACTGATGCTGCGTGCACACGAAATTCGAATTTTATTAGCAGTAACTTATTTGAAATGACTAAATTCGCATACAAAACGTTTAAAATTCGGACGTTAATTGATATTCAAATTAGCCAATTCGATTCATGTTTTTAAAAAAAAGAGTGAGAGAACGTGATTAGCGAATTCAATTCGAATTTAATTCGAAATAAACGTAAATTGTGAACGCAGCATTAATTTATTGAACTTTGAAAGGTTATGCATTACACAATAACTGTTCAGCTTAACCTTATTAATGACCCTGAACATATGATTATATGGTCGAGGTTATATGATTATACACGCATATGGTCTTGAACATATCCAACGAATGCTAAGGGACACTATCTATGTAGCAGAGTATACACTTCCTGGATTTTATTTTTATTCATCATTCATAATGTGAAGTTTTGTAAGGTTAATGGATGGAGTTTTAATTTTATCTTGTACATTTGCAGAACAATTTTCCATCATAAACAGTAAATCTAACGAGGTATTTCAGCTTGTAGACGAGTTTTTTATGTACCAATTTTTGTCTCATACCAAAAATAAACTTGTGATGTTAAGTCTCCTGTTTGTCTTTAAATTGTTTATTGTACATTGAAGGAGTGTATCAGTTTGCACTTTTTGTTGCTTTTGTTTGCTTTTATAGGGTAAGAAGGGCTTCATGTGAGCTTATTCTTTTTAATATGTGCTCTGAAAAAAAGGGTTTTTATACGACCGCAATTATTTTTTTGGGATCGCATAATGGCATGCAATCGTCGTCTGCGTCGTCGTTTTAAGACACATTTGGTTTCCGGACAATAACTTTAGTTAACATGAATGGGTCTCTATGAAATTTAATAAGAAGGTTAAATACCACAAAAGAAAGGTTGGGATTGATTTTAAAGATGATCAGTTATGTTGCAAACCGTTTAGGAATTAGAAGCACAAAACAAGCATTTTTCTACTTTCATAATATACTAGTATCTTGGGCAAAAGTATTTCAGTTGCTCTGAAATTTTACCATAATGTTTAATTCAACAATAAGAAGGATTTATTTTTGGGGTTATGGTGCCAGCAGTTTAGAAATTAAGGGCCGAATAGGGTCCAAAAACAAACAATTTTGTAGTTTCCGGACAATAACGTGTGTTAGTATATGGACCTCTCTGACATTGGACCACGGAGTTCCACATCACAAAAAGAAGGCTGGTAATGAGTTTTGGGGTCATTGATTCTTTTATGCAGAAATAAGGGGCCAATGAAGGGTCAAATGCAAGCATTTTCTAGTTTCCAGACAAAAACGTGTGTTTAATTGTATGTATCTCTCTGAAATTGTACTACATGGTTCCATACTACAAAAGAAAGGCTGGGATCTAGTGTGGGTTAGCTGCTCCAAGGGAGATTCAATTTTTTTTCTTCTAATTTTAAAAATTTCATATTCTGGAAAAGTTTAATTGTACAAGTATTGCTAAATAGATTTGTAAGATCTTGCCATTTGTTGTGTGTCAGAAACCTAAATTAGGTCAAAAATTTGTTCACAATCCAAATTCTGGCAGTATGAAGCTTGAATATTATGTCCAAATTTAACCCAACTCAGGGTTCAACTTCTACGGTCATATCAGGCTGTGCTCAGTGAAGCATTTTATTATTTTTTTTGTAAAAAAAAACGGAAAATTGTGACTGTGTCAATAAAGCTCGTTTGAATGGTTTCTCTGTTTTCAAGCCGGGCCTTTTAAAGCCGACTTTATGATATTGGTTTTACTCATTGTTAAAAAACGTACGGTGGTGTCAACATGAAGTTGCCTACATCCACTCCATTTAGACTTTGGGGGCTAGTTGTCTGATTGTCAATACCACATCTGGTATATGTATATATCCTAATAAATGAAATGAAAAGACACATATGCGTTTATTTTCAATAATCAATTTTTGGGCTTACTTGTAAAACTCGTATAACTGCAGTTTCATCCTCAATATCGAACACGTTTGTCTTCATAGGGGTTCTACAATCACTCCGCCAACATCTCCAGTATATTGCATTGTTTCTCTCCCGATTCTTTTGGTATCTAAAACCGTCGTGTACTAATATCTTGCCTCCGCGATTTCCAGCTACCATCGACGGCATGCTTGACTCTCGAAATAATATGTGACGTACCCTCCTAATTTCGCGGGCCTTTTTGGAATAAACCAAATTTGAAGTGGGTTATCAAGACAGATTTCTAAGCATTTCAACCTATTATTAATGCAAAGACTTTGCTAAGAGGTAAGCTGTGTCCCCTTTTTCACTTAAAGTATATTTCTTGAAGCCAAGCCAATCAGATCATTCCTTTACAGATTAAAACATAGGCCGAGTATGTTTGTTTCTTTGTTTTGCATCAAGTGAAATTGAACCTTTTTATTAAAAAAAATCGGGCAAAACCATCTGACAACTTTGAAGGTCATTGGAACCAAACTTCAAAGATTTAATAAATTCATGATCTTCATTATGACTTATTTATGTCCATTGCAGCCCTCTATCACTTGTCTGGCTCCTTACCTTACAGTATTTTTTTAAAAGAGAACATAAAAAAAAAGAGAAGATTGTTTGGCCCCCATTTCCTTAAAAAGAATTTTAATCTGAATATTCTGTATATACATTGTGAAGTAAATTCATTTGCATTTGGACTTAAGTGAATTGATAGTTTTAAACACATTTTTTCCAAGGTGAATTTAAGTCAAATGCTTCTTTGCAACATATTATCAATCATTGATATTCTTGTTTTGATCTTTCTTGACAAACTATTTATATTTACGGACAATCAGCGTGTTCCAAAGAAGGACAAGCGTAGAATTATAAGTCTATTTTGATACGTCTCGGGTGTTGTTGGTTTTTTATTTTGGTTTTTTTTAAACTTTTTTTCAATGACGTTTTATCTTTGGGTATTAATCAGTATGTCCGCGCGGAGAACGTGCAACAATGAGTTGTTTCAATTCTTCGTGTGTGCGCGGGAGATATTAATTATGTTGCCACTGAAGTCTACACTTGATGCTACAATAACCACCTAATCAGAGACATTAATTATCCATTAAAAAATATTATATTGGTCGGAAGAATAGGCAGTTCTTATAATTGTTGCAGCCAGTTTGAATAATAGCCACTGCATGTAACATATGTACACTTATACCTTGATATGTTAGTTTATATTGTTTGGGTAACATAATGTTGTGATATGATCAGAATATAAATCCTGCTTTGTACTGAACAGATACATTATGCTTGACTTTAAAGTGCCTTTTCACAAGGAAATATTTCACAGGTAGCCATGTTAGTTGGTGTGAGCCAAGGGTCCGTGGTGAAGACCATACCTTGACCTTTAATGGTTTACTTTTATAAATTGTGACTTGAATGGAGAGTTGTCTCATTGACCATCATACCACATCTTCCTACATCTACGTCAGCCTATGCAGAAAAATTGTGACTTCGAGTCGACAAGTTCTTGCACTGATAAATATGCCGCGTTCCTAGCAAAAAAGCAACACAGACGTATTTTGAAGTCTTTGGATTTACAATGCCGGGTTCGAACCCACTACTTTCCGCACTTTAGAGGATACCCCGGAGCAATCAACAAAAAGAACACGATCGAGGCGGCAAAAGCTTAAGAAAATGAAATTAAAAACTAATTTCGTAAACGCGTCATGTGTTGCATTTGCTTTGTTACTATGTATAATGAACTTATATCAACATCAAATTAAAAATGTCTGGATCCGCCACTTTTTATCCTCACGAACATCTCACAAAAACAAAATAAGTGAACGGAAAGTACTAGCTTCTGATATCTGAACTTTTACTTAAAATTATTCTATTTATGTTGAAATACTCCTTCTAATCAATGATAATAAAGCTGTGTATTAAACTTCGTGTAATATGACTATCATACGCTTATAAATAGGTACATTTTTTAGTGTAGTCATGAGATGAGAGTATATATATATATTGTCTATTATACACTACGAGTAATTCCAGTGTTAAATAGATAGCACTGAAACTAGTCGTCGTGATATAATACAACGCTTGGAAACATGACTTAAACTATAAAAATACAACATATCTATAGGCTTATATTTATTGCTATATAAATTTAAAACAATAACCTTGTGACAATACGAGATAGGTATACAACTGATATGCATACACAATAATGTTATTGCAATAAATCATGTCTGTGGTCCGATGTCCTCATGCAGCTTACATGGATGACTCTTGGATGTAGGGCACAAGTTTTATGCAAGAACAAACTTAAAAGTTGTATTGCAGCGTATAGAAAATAGAACAGCCTTATGTAGTGTACAGTGCTTTCATTCTGCTTTTATGTTGACTGATTTCTAATTGTCAAGTTTCATAATGCAACTAGAACTGTGTTTGGAAGTCATTATTAAATATTATATATATATTTATGTTCTGCTTCGCTATGCCCATAAGAACATAACGATTGTCTTCATAATACGTAAATAAAACGAAAAAACAATGTGGGATGATTGTACTGGTCAGTTTAATATTTATAAATTGTGACAATTCTGGTCATGTAAATCACGGTCTCCAAATCTCCGAAAAATGGTAGGAAATCTACAAATATAAAAATGTTCAATCAGAAAAAGAGATTTACTGCATTAAATAAGATATCATAAATGTAAAACATGCGTGTCGAACTGATCAGTGTTTTTTCTCGAATAGAGAAAAGGCGCGAAATCCAAGATACATTTTTTTGAAAACCGAATTATCGAGTCTAAGCGTAAGCGAATATTTATACGCCAAATTAAGAAATCTATGTATGTACTTACCAGTAATATTGGTGAAGATGGAATGTTTAATTTTTGGTGCGAATAAATATCATGGTGTGTGGAGATGTTTTTGACGTTAATGAAACGTCAATTGTCGCCAAAGCAAAACACAAACCCCAATTTATTTACTTGTAATGGTGCTGATGGTATGGACTAAAAAATGACCACTTTTTCATTAGAAAAAGCTCTCTGCTTAATTCGCAATCCAATGTATAAAAAAAAATATGAATTACGATAACTTAAACATGAAGTATACCTATCTTGAAGTTGTATTAATTAGTTATGATCTGTTATGGTTTGTTTAATATTTTTAAATAAGTTCAAATAAGAATATTTGTTGTTTCTAATGTAAACTTTATAATGATTACTTTAAAATACGGACTCGTATCTTTTAAACAATTATTTTGGAAGAACTATTTTCAAAATGGATGCATTCAGTTTGGTGTATTAATCCCTTAGCTACCATAATAGTTTATCATTACGAGCTATACTGATGAGAAAGGAAACATGATTGATCGATGAGGTATAAACTAAACTGGTGCGAGTTTTTAAAAGGACTGTATAAGTACGTCCGTAATATGTTGTTCGTAAGGAACATGCATACATATTCTTGTAATGCATCGTCTTGCATTATGGCCAATAACACGCCCCAGGTATCTAGGTACATGCAAAGCTTTATAGTATCATGATTATGATATGCATGATTTTTACTTATATATATTTCTCAAGAAGTTTGAATTTCACAGCAAAAAAATCGTGTCTGCTCTTTGGTTGCTGGTTGTCTCTTTGACATATTCTCAATTTTATTAAAACAGATATACATGTAGGCTATTGAAATTTCATTGGTTATATTAATACATGCGCATAATACTTGTTAATAAAAAGAAACACAGAACTGCCATAACATTACTTCGGATTCCATCACAGTAATCCGAGTAAAAAAATCATTTGAAAAGAACATAGAAAGCACAAACACCCTTTGACAACAAAAGTGAAAAAACACAATCACCCGCCCCCAGTCATTATCGTCCAGGATAGTACCACAATAAACTATGATGAACTGTCTTGAAGATACGGAACAGATATTTGATGAAATGGTGTCCTACAATAAATATACTGCGTTTTGTTCGTTCGTCTCATTTTTAGTAACTGTTATAAATATTTAAAAAATGATGGAGGATAGATTCTACCACTGCATCGAGTGTAATACGATTTTTATCCACTCGAGACAGTTAAATTTTCAAATATAAAGTCCGAGCCGCTTCGGCGAGGACTTTCAAATTGATAATTTAACTGTCGAGAGTGGATAAATATCGTATTACACGAGATTTGGTGGTGGAATGATTTTTTAACATTATGCAGGCAAACATATTCCATTTATTTCTGAATGATCTGCAAAAAGATGTGTTCTTTCTATGTGACGTCGTCAGGAATGGTCGCCTTTTTTCATGCCGTCACAATAGGAAATTCAGAGGAAAGCAAGAAAATTCGACGTGACAATCGGATTTTAACCAATGAAGTACTGAGATCAAACGAACCACACGTTGATTAATTTTTTTCTATACAATGGATGCAGAAAGGGATAAATTGACGAACAATTAGAGAATACCGCTTAAGTGTTCAAGAGTTGTATTAATCTATGAGAGTTTTGTAACACCAGTAGCACTAGCTGTTGTTTAACATTCTAATTAGTCTCATCTAACTTCCAATATTTGAACCTGCATTTGTTTTGTTGATATTTTGATTCCTGGTCTAGCTAGATGCATTTTGATATAAACGTGTTTTTTTTTTGTTCCGTGAACCACTATGATTGCACATTCGAATACCAGTAACAAGTTAGAATAAACCGATCTTTTGAGAACACTTTCTTTGTAGTGTTGTTTATATCCTTCCAGATCACATCGTAACCTTTCAGGTTGTGAGTGGGAGTTTTTGTTTTGAACAACTTTTATTTTTCTTAATAGTCAAATTGAGCATGGAAATGGGGAATGTGTCATAGAGGCAATAACCCGACCAAAGAGCAGACAACAGTCGAAGGCCACTTTATATGGATCTTCAATGCAGCTAGAAACTCCGGCATCCGGTGGCGTGTTTCAGCTGGTCCCTAAACAAAAATGTATTGTGATTGTTTTACTTGAACATTCGTATTGTACTTTTTTTCTTGTACTTACAGGTCGATTATTTCGTTGCCTTTGATGTAGACTCTCTGGGGGTACCCCTTGGTCTAAGTCGCATCATTACTGAATTTGTGGTCACTTTTATTTCGAATACAATTATGATAGATCTATATAATAGGACAAACAGTAAACAAACAAATAATTACAGAAAGAACTCAAAGTTTTCGGATACGGTAAATCTAACCCATGAATCAACAATATTGAATCAATTCATTTACCAATATGAGTTAAAATTGTACGTAATGCAGGGGTTGGGTAACAAATTCAGTTCGGATAGCGGGTTAATTGACAGGTTAATTGATTTTGGTGTAGTAAGTGTATGAACACATTTTCTGATGTTGTTCCTCGTAAAGATAAACATTTACATACTAGTACAATCGATGTGTCCCTGATTGCTCTCTAAAAAATGTCTAACACTATAGGTTCTCTGAGTTTCTGTGTATCAGCTTACTACTATTTGTCGGGATAAATTGCATTGTCGGACTATTGGGGTGTCGGACCAATGGTGCGTCGGACTTATGGGGTGTCGGACCAGTGGGGTGTCGGACTAGTGGGGTGTCGGACCAATGGGGTGTCGGACTAACGGGTTGTCGGACCAATGGGGTGTCGGACTAACGGGGTGTCGGAACATCGGGGCTGCCCCGCACAAAATTATGGCATTTAGATCTTTATAGTTTGCTTTTGGTGTCCATGATATACCATGTACTGTTTTAAGGGGGGAGAAAACTGTATAATTTCCAGCTTTTGTTCAGCTGAATCATCAAAAACTACTCACGGATGGCTTTACATTCCTCATATTCCACATTTCCAGCAAATAATACAATAATTTCAGTCTTATAAATAATCCTCATTCCCGTACAGATAGGTGTAACTGCCTCTGTCTAGAAGTGATCACCCGTACATGTATGCAACAATCTCCTGGTGAGGGAAATAAGTTTCCCAACACCACAAAGTTATGTACTTTTCTTTAATCTTATCAAAATGTTCAATTATGTATAAAAATATACAACAGAAGTTCATTTTTCTGTCAAAACATTACCAGCAGGTTACAGGTTAAAAGGAAGTAAATATAGATCGCTGGCGCCACCTAGATTTTACATCCAAGATAATAGGTAGAAGTAAATTTATTTTCTGCTGCCTTGGTAATTAGAAATTAAAATTGAAATAGTGAGAAATGAGTGTAGGCCATTGGTGTAGAAATAGCGAGAAATTTAGAGAAAACTCTCTAAGACTAGCAAGATTTTCTGTGCCAAATTAAGCATGGGGTGTTTTTCATTCATACTATTTCGAAAATTCCGGAACCGTTGAGTTCCCTTAAAAAATGCCATTTTCTATCAAAAAAGCTGCGGCACCATATGTGTTTGACCATTGCAATTACACCACACCCAAATGTGTTGATAATTCAGAATTCGATTTTTTTTAATGGATCTTTGATAGTGAAAAGGCAGGACCAAATAAGGCTACCACTGTCGCCTATGTAAATAATTACTTCCTTGTAACCTAAAGCAAAATGACGATTTCTGGCGCATCACTGTATTTTTCGAGATATTTTAGAAATTGGATCGGTAAATTAATAAGGTACTAAGTGATTAACTATATCAGAAGAAAATTGCTGATCGCCGTGAAACTATAGTCTATATCAAATTTTTACTGTTTTTTTGTTCTTCTGTCTCAGGGGTAGGGTTTGAACGGAGGAATTTAACATAGAAAGTAATGGGACCATGAATTAGTCGTGTCCTTCCCCTATTTGCGAAAGAAACTCATTTTGTATTTTATCATTTAGCAGATTACTGTCAACAGCTTCAGAAAAGGTATCAATCAAAGGCATTGAAATTCTAGTTTGAACCACATTTTTGGTGTCTATGAAGAAAGTAGTTAAGACAGAAAATACACGTCAAGTCTAAACAGTAAGTATACAATTAAGCTGCATTCTAGTATTTTAAAGTTGCATGCAATATGACATAATTATGCACGGGACAAACTATTGAACGGGACAAACTTAAATTGACCTAAAAGTCAATTACAGGAAGTAGTTGGATACTATTCATGATACGTATGGTGAAGTTAAGCTTGGCACTGACACTGTGTTTAGGGTTCACAGTTACTATACCTCTGATCCGATGCATTTTATAGGTATAGATTAAACGTCCCCTACCATACGTATCACATACTAGTATCTGCTATAACTTGTACGAACTGAGAGTGAGGAGGCTCAAAAGTCAAAACATTTAAATAAGTCTAAATATTGAAATTGCTGCCGTCTAAAAGTTCACAGGTTATCAGCCTTTCTTGTTACTGTCTATGTGGTGCTTATATATAAACATTGTATCACTTCTCAGTAGCTAGATAGAGTTGTAGCTTTTCATCAAATTAAGCAGCAGCTTAAAGTGTTGCTTTGAAATGCAATGATTGCCACTTTATTTGAACTTAAAACAAGAGGTGTGCCTGCTGGAAGGTTTGAACGGAGGAATTTAACATAGAAAGTAATGGGACCATGAATTAGTCGTGTCCTTCCCCTATTTGCGAAAGAAACTCATTTTGTATTTTATCATTTAGCAGATTACTGTCAACAGCTTCAGAAAAGGTATCAATCAAAGGCATTGAAATTCTAGTTTGAACCACATTTTTGGTGTCTATGAAGAAAGTAGTTAAGACAGAAAATACACGTCAAGTCTAAACAGTAAGTATACAATTAAGCTGCATTCTAGTATTTTAAAGTTGCATGCAATATGACATAATTATGCACGGGACAAACTATTGAACGGGACAAACTTAAATTGACCTAAAAGTCAATTACAGGAAGTAGTTGGATACTATTCATGATACGTATGGTGAAGTTAAGCTTGGCACTGACACTGTGTTTAGGGTTCACAGTTACTATACCTCTGATCCGATGCATTTTATAGGTATAGATTAAACGTCCCCTACCATACGTATCACATACTAGTATCTGCTATAACTTGTACGAACTGAGAGTGAGGAGGCTCAAAAGTCAAAACATTTAAATAAGTCTAAATATTGAAATTGCTGCCGTCTAAAAGTTCACAGGTTATCAGCCTTTCTTGTTACTGTCTATGTGGTGCTTATATATAAACATTGTATCACTTCTCAGTAGCTAGATAGAGTTGTAGCTTTTCATCAAATTAAGCAGCAGCTTAAAGTGTTGCTTTGAAATGCAATGATTGCCACTTTATTTGAACTTAAAACAAGAGGTGTGCCTGCTGGAAGGTTTGAACGGAGGAATTTAACATAGAAAGTAATGGGACCATGAATTAGTCGTGTCCTTCCCCTATTTGCGAAAGAAACTCATTTTGTATTTTATCATTTAGCAGATTACTGTCAACAGCTTCAGAAAAGGTATCAATCAAAGGCATTGAAATTCTAGTTTGAACCACATTTTTGGTGTCTATGAAGAAAGTAGTTAAGACAGAAAATACACGTCAAGTCTAAACAGTAAGTATACAATTAAGCTGCATTCTAGTATTTTAAAGTTGCATGCAATATGACATAATTATGCACGGGACAAACTATTGAACGGGACAAACTTAAATTGACCTAAAAGTCAATTACAGGAAGTAGTTGGATACTATTCATGATACGTATGGTGAAGTTAAGCTTGGCACTGACACTGTGTTTAGGGTTCACAGTTACTATACCTCTGATCCGATGCATTTTATAGGTATAGATTAAACGTCCCCTACCATACGTATCACATACTAGTATCTGCTATAACTTGTACGAACTGAGAGTGAGGAGGCTCAAAAGTCAAAACATTTAAATAAGTCTAAATATTGAAATTGCTGCCGTCTAAAAGTTCACAGGTTATCAGCCTTTCTTGTTACTGTCTATGTGGTGCTTATATATAAACATTGTATCACTTCTCAGTAGCTAGATAGAGTTGTAGCTTTTCGTCAAATTAAGCAGCAGCTTAAAGTGTTGCTTTGAAATGCAATGATTGCCACTTTATTTGAACTTAAAACAAGAGGTGTGCCTGCTGGAAGGTTTGAACGGAGGAATTTAACATAGAAAGTAATGGGACCATGAATTAGTCGTGTCCTTCCCCTATTTGCGAAAGAAACTCATTTTGTATTTTATCATTTAGCAGATTACTGTCAACAGCTTCAGAAAAGGTATCAATCAAAGGCATTGAAATTCTAGTTTGAACCACATTTTTGGTGTCTATGAAGAAAGTAGTTAAGACAGAAAATACACGTCAAGTCTAAACAGTAAGTATACAATTAAGCTGCATTCTAGTATTTTAAAGTTGCATGCAATATGACATAATTATGCACGGGACAAACTATTGAACGGGACAAACTTAAATTGACCTAAAAGTCAATTACAGGAAGTAGTTGGATACTATTCATGATACGTATGGTGAAGTTAAGCTTGGCACTGACACTGTGTTTAGGGTTCACAGTTACTATACCTCTGATCCGATGCATTTTATAGGTATAGATTAAACGTCCCCTACCATACGTATCACATACTAGTATCTGCTATAACTTGTACGAACTGAGAGTGAGGAGGCTCAAAAGTCAAAACATTTAAATAAGTCTAAATATTGAAATTGCTGCCGTCTAAAAGTTCACAGGTTATCAGCCTTTCTTGTTACTGTCTATGTGGTGCTTATATATAAACATTGTATCACTTCTCAGTAGCTAGATAGAGTTGTAGCTTTTCGTCAAATTAAGCAGCAGCTTAAAGTGTTGCTTTGAAATGCAATGATTGCCACTTTATTTGAACTTAAAACAAGAGGTGTGCCTGCTGGAAGGTTTGAACGGAGGAATTTAACATAGAAAGTAATGGGACCATGAATTAGTCGTGTCCTTCCCCTATTTGCGAAAGAAACTCATTTTGTATTTTATCATTTAGCAGATTACTGTCAACAGCTTCAGAAAAGGTATCAATCAAAGGCATTGAAATTCTAGTTTGAACCACATTTTTGGTGTCTATGAAGAAAGTAGTTAAGACAGAAAATACACGTCAAGTCTAAACAGTAAGTATACAATTAAGCTGCATTCTAGTATTTTAAAGTTGCATGCAATATGACATAATTATGCACGGGACAAACTATTGAACGGGACAAACTTAAATTGACCTAAAAGTCAATTACAGGAAGTAGTTGGATACTATTCATGATACGTATGGTGAAGTTAAGCTTGGCACTGACACTGTGTTTAGGGTTCACAGTTACTATACCTCTGATCCGATGCATTTTATAGGTATAGATTAAACGTCCCCTACCATACGTATCACATACTAGTATCTGCTATAACTTGTACGAACTGAGAGTGAGGAGGCTCAAAAGTCAAAACATTTAAATAAGTCTAAATATTGAAATTGCTGCCGTCTAAAAGTTCACAGGTTATCAGCCTTTCTTGTTACTGTCTATGTGGTGCTTATATATAAACATTGTATCACTTCTCAGTAGCTAGATAGAGTTGTAGCTTTTCATCAAATTAAGCAGCAGCTTAAAGTGTTGCTTTGAAATGCAATGATTGCCACTTTATTTGAACTTAAAACAAGAGGTGTGCCTGCTGGAAGGTTTGAACGGAGGAATTTAACATAGAAAGTAATGGGACCATGAATTAGTCGTGTCCTTCCCCTATTTGCGAAAGAAACTCATTTTGTATTTTATCATTTAGCAGATTACTGTCAACAGCTTCAGAAAAGGTATCAATCAAAGGCATTGAAATTCTAGTTTGAACCACATTTTTGGTGTCTATGAAGAAAGTAGTTAAGACAGAAAATACACGTCAAGTCTAAACAGTAAGTATACAATTAAGCTGCATTCTAGTATTTTAAAGTTGCATGCAATATGACATAATTATGCACGGGACAAACTATTGAACGGGACAAACTTAAATTGACCTAAAAGTCAATTACAGGAAGTAGTTGGATACTATTCATGATACGTATGGTGAAGTTAAGCTTGGCACTGACACTGTGTTTAGGGTTCACAGTTACTATACCTCTGATCCGATGCATTTTATAGGTATAGATTAAACGTCCCCTACCATACGTATCACATACTAGTATCTGCTATAACTTGTACGAACTGAGAGTGAGGAGGCTCAAAAGTCAAAACATTTAAATAAGTCTAAATATTGAAATTGCTGCCGTCTAAAAGTTCACAGGTTATCAGCCTTTCTTGTTACTGTCTATGTGGTGCTTATATATAAACATTGTATCACTTCTCAGTAGCTAGATAGAGTTGTAGCTTTTCATCAAATTAAGCAGCAGCTTAAAGTGTTGCTTTGAAATGCAATGATTGCCACTTTATTTGAACTTAAAACAAGAGGTGTGCCTGCTGGAAGGTTTGAACGGAGGAATTTAACATAGAAAGTAATGGGACCATGAATTAGTCGTGTCCTTCCCCTATTTGCGAAAGAAACTCATTTTGTATTTTATCATTTAGCAGATTACTGTCAACAGCTTCAGAAAAGGTATCAATCAAAGGCATTGAAATTCTAGTTTGAACCACATTTTTGGTGTCTATGAAGAAAGTAGTTAAGACAGAAAATACACGTCAAGTCTAAACAGTAAGTATTCAATTAAGCTGCATTCTAGTATTTTAAAGTTGCATGCAATATGACATAATTATGCACGGGACAAACTATTGAACGGGACAAACTTAAATTGACCTAAAAGTCAATTACAGGAAGTAGTTGGATACTATTCATGATACGTATGGTGAAGTTAAGCTTGGCACTGACACTGTGTTTAGGGTTCACAGTTACTATACCTCTGATCCGATGCATTTTATAGGTATAGATTAAACGTCCCCTACCATACGTATCACATACTAGTATCTGCTATAACTTGTACGAACTGAGAGTGAGGAGGCTCAAAAGTCAAAACATTTAAATAAGTCTAAATATTGAAATTGCTGCCGTCTAAAAGTTCACAGGTTATCAGCCTTTCTTGTTACTGTCTATGTGGTGCTTATATATAAACATTGTATCACTTCTCAGTAGCTAGATAGAGTTGTAGCTTTTCATCAAATTAAGCAGCAGCTTAAAGTGTTGCTTTGAAATGCAATGATTGCCACTTTATTTGAACTTAAAACAAGAGGTGTGCCTGCTGGAAGGTTTGAACGGAGGAATTTAACATAGAAAGTAATGGGACCATGAATTAGTCGTGTCCTTCCCCTATTTGCGAAAGAAACTCATTTTGTATTTTATCATTTAGCAGATTACTGTCAACAGCTTCAGAAAAGGTATCAATCAAAGGCATTGAAATTCTAGTTTGAACCACATTTTTGGTGTCTATGAAGAAAGTAGTTAAGACAGAAAATACACGTCAAGTCTAAACAGTAAGTATTCAATTAAGCTGCATTCTAGTATTTTAAAGTTGCATGCAATATGACATAATTATGCACGGGACAAACTATTGAACGGGACAAACTTAAATTGACCTAAAAGTCAATTACAGGAAGTAGTTGGATACTATTCATGATACGTATGGTGAAGTTAAGCTTGGCACTGACACTGTGTTTAGGGTTCACAGTTACTATACCTCTGATCCGATGCATTTTATAGGTATAGATTAAACGTCCCCTACCATACGTATCACATACTAGTATCTGCTATAACTTGTACGAACTGAGAGTGAGGAGGCTCAAAAGTCAAAACATTTAAATAAGTCTAAATATTGAAATTGCTGCCGTCTAAAAGTTCACAGGTTATCAGCCTTTCTTGTTACTGTCTATGTGGTGCTTATATATAAACATTGTATCACTTCTCAGTAGCTAGATAGAGTTGTAGCTTTTCATCAAATTAAGCAGCAGCTTAAAGTGTTGCTTTGAAATGCAATGATTGCCACTTTATTTGAACTTAAAACAAGAGGTGTGCCTGCTGGAAGGTTTGAACGGAGGAATTTAACATAGAAAGTAATGGGACCATGAATTAGTCGTGTCCTTCCCCTATTTGCGAAAGAAACTCATTTTGTATTTTATCATTTAGCAGATTACTGTCAACAGCTTCAGAAAAGGTATCAATCAAAGGCATTGAAATTCTAGTTTGAACCACATTTTTGGTGTCTATGAAGAAAGTAGTTAAGACAGAAAATACACGTCAAGTCTAAACAGTAAGTATACAATTAAGCTGCATTCTAGTATTTTAAAGTTGCATGCAATATGACATAATTATGCACGGGACAAACTATTGAACGGGACAAACTTAAATTGACCTAAAAGTCAATTACAGGAAGTAGTTGGATACTATTCATGATACGTATGGTGAAGTTAAGCTTGGCACTGACACTGTGTTTAGGGTTCACAGTTACTATACCTCTGATCCGATGCATTTTATAGGTATAGATTAAACGTCCCCTACCATACGTATCACATACTAGTATCTGCTATAACTTGTACGAACTGAGAGTGAGGAGGCTCAAAAGTCAAAACATTTAAATAAGTCTAAATATTGAAATTGCTGCCGTCTAAAAGTTCACAGGTTATCAGCCTTTCTTGTTACTGTCTATGTGGTGCTTATATATAAACATTGTATCACTTCTCAGTAGCTAGATAGAGTTGTAGCTTTTCATCAAATTAAGCAGCAGCTTAAAGTGTTGCTTTGAAATGCAATGATTGCCACTTTATTTGAACTTAAAACAAGAGGTGTGCCTGCTGGAAGGTTTGAACGGAGGAATTTAACATAGAAAGTAATGGGACCATGAATTAGTCGTGTCCTTCCCCTATTTGCGAAAGAAACTCATTTTGTATTTTATCATTTAGCAGATTACTGTCAACAGCTTCAGAAAAGGTATCAATCAAAGGCATTGAAATTCTAGTTTGAACCACATTTTTGGTGTCTATGAAGAAAGTAGTTAAGACAGAAAATACACGTCAAGTCTAAACAGTAAGTATACAATTAAGCTGCATTCTAGTATTTTAAAGTTGCATGCAATATGACATAATTATGCACGGGACAAACTATTGAACGGGACAAACTTAAATTGACCTAAAAGTCAATTACAGGAAGTAGTTGGATACTATTCATGATACGTATGGTGAAGTTAAGCTTGGCACTGACACTGTGTTTAGGGTTCACAGTTACTATACCTCTGATCCGATGCATTTTATAGGTATAGATTAAACGTCCCCTACCATACGTATCACATACTAGTATCTGCTATAACTTGTACGAACTGAGAGTGAGGAGGCTCAAAAGTCAAAACATTTAAATAAGTCTAAATATTGAAATTGCTGCCGTCTAAAAGTTCACAGGTTATCAGCCTTTCTTGTTACTGTCTATGTGGTGCTTATATATAAACATTGTATCACTTCTCAGTAGCTAGATAGAGTTGTAGCTTTTCATCAAATTAAGCAGCAGCTTAAAGTGTTGCTTTGAAATGCAATGATTGCCACTTTATTTGAACTTAAAACAAGAGGTGTGCCTGCTGGAAGGTTTGAACGGAGGAATTTAACATAGAAAGTAATGGGACCATGAATTAGTCGTGTCCTTCCCCTATTTGCGAAAGAAACTCATTTTGTATTTTATCATTTAGCAGATTACTGTCAACAGCTTCAGAAAAGGTATCAATCAAAGGCATTGAAATTCTAGTTTGAACCACATTTTTGGTGTCTATGAAGAAAGTAGTTAAGACAGAAAATACACGTCAAGTCTAAACAGTAAGTATACAATTAAGCTGCATTCTAGTATTTTAAAGTTGCATGCAATATGACATAATTATGCACGGGACAAACTATTGAACGGGACAAACTTAAATTGACCTAAAAGTCAATTACAGGAAGTAGTTGGATACTATTCATGATACGTATGGTGAAGTTAAGCTTGGCACTGACACTGTGTTTAGGGTTCACAGTTACTATACCTCTGATCCGATGCATTTTATAGGTATAGATTAAACGTCCCCTACCATCCGTATCACATACTAGTATCTGCTATAACTTGTACGAACTGAGAGTGAGGAGGCTCAAAAGTCAAAACATTTAAATAAGTCTAAATATTGAAATTGCTGCCGTCTAAAAGTTCACAGGTTATCAGCCTTTCTTGTTACTGTCTATGTGGTGCTTATATATAAACATTGTATCACTTCTCAGTAGCTAGATAGAGTTGTAGCTTTTCATCAAATTAAGCAGCAGCTTAAAGTGTTGCTTTGAAATGCAATGATTGCCACTTTATTTGAACTTAAAACAAGAGGTGTGCCTGCTGGAAGGTTTGAACGGAGGAATTTAACATAGAAAGTAATGGGACCATGAATTAGTCGTGTCCTTCCCCTATTTGCGAAAGAAACTCATTTTGTATTTTATCATTTAGCAGATTACTGTCAACAGCTTCAGAAAAGGTATCAATCAAAGGCATTGAAATTCTAGTTTGAACCACATTTTTGGTGTCTATGAAGAAAGTAGTTAAGACAGAAAATACACGTCAAGTCTAAACAGTAAGTATACAATTAAGCTGCATTCTAGTATTTTAAAGTTGCATGCAATATGACATAATTATGCACGGGACAAACTATTGAACGGGACAAACTTAAATTGACCTAAAAGTCAATTACAGGAAGTAGTTGGATACTATTCATGATACGTATGGTGAAGTTAAGCTTGGCACTGACACTGTGTTTAGGGTTCACAGTTACTATACCTCTGATCCGATGCATTTTATAGGTATAGATTAAACGTCCCCTACCATACGTATCACATACTAGTATCTGCTATAACTTGTACGAACTGAGAGTGAGGAGGCTCAAAAGTCAAAACATTTAAATAAGTCTAAATATTGAAATTGCTGCCGTCTAAAAGTTCACAGGTTATCAGCCTTTCTTGTTACTGTCTATGTGGTGCTTATATATAAACATTGTATCACTTCTCAGTAGCTAGATAGAGTTGTAGCTTTTCATCAAATTAAGCAGCAGCTTAAAGTGTTGCTTTGAAATGCAATGATTGCCACTTTATTTGAACTTAAAACAAGAGGTGTGCCTGCTGGAAGGTTTGAACGGAGGAATTTAACATAGAAAGTAATGGGACCATGAATTAGTCGTGTCCTTCCCCTATTTGCGAAAGAAACTCATTTTGTATTTTATCATTTAGCAGATTACTGTCAACAGCTTCAGAAAAGGTATCAATCAAAGGCATTGAAATTCTAGTTTGAACCACATTTTTGGTGTCTATGAAGAAAGTAGTTAAGACAGAAAATACACGTCAAGTCTAAACAGTAAGTATACAATTAAGCTGCATTCTAGTATTTTAAAGTTGCATGCAATATGACATAATTATGCACGGGACAAACTATTGAACGGGACAAACTTAAATTGACCTAAAAGTCAATTACAGGAAGTAGTTGGATACTATTCATGATACGTATGGTGAAGTTAAGCTTGGCACTGACACTGTGTTTAGGGTTCACAGTTACTATACCTCTGATCCGATGCATTTTATAGGTATAGATTAAACGTCCCCTACCATACGTATCACATACTAGTATCTGCTATAACTTGTACGAACTGAGAGTGAGGAGGCTCAAAAGTCAAAACATTTAAATAAGTCTAAATATTGAAATTGCTGCCGTCTAAAAGTTCACAGGTTATCAGCCTTTCTTGTTACTGTCTATGTGGTGCTTATATATAAACATTGTATCACTTCTCAGTAGCTAGATAGAGTTGTAGCTTTTCATCAAATTAAGCAGCAGCTTAAAGTGTTGCTTTGAAATGCAATGATTGCCACTTTATTTGAACTTAAAACAAGAGGTGTGCCTGCTGGAAGGTTTGAACGGAGGAATTTAACATAGAAAGTAATGGGACCATGAATTAGTCGTGTCCTTCCCCTATTTGCGAAAGAAACTCATTTTGTATTTTATCATTTAGCAGATTACTGTCAACAGCTTCAGAAAAGGTATCAATCAAAGGCATTGAAATTCTAGTTTGAACCACATTTTTGGTGTCTATGAAGAAAGTAGTTAAGACAGAAAATACACGTCAAGTCTAAACAGTAAGTATACAATTAAGCTGCATTCTAGTATTTTAAAGTTGCATGCAATATGACATAATTATGCACGGGACAAACTATTGAACGGGACAAACTTAAATTGACCTAAAAGTCAATTACAGGAAGTAGTTGGATACTATTCATGATACGTATGGTGAAGTTAAGCTTGGCACTGACACTGTGTTTAGGGTTCACAGTTACTATACCTCTGATCCGATGCATTTTATAGGTATAGATTAAACGTCCCCTACCATACGTATCACATACTAGTATCTGCTATAACTTGTACGAACTGAGAGTGAGGAGGCTCAAAAGTCAAAACATTTAAATAAGTCTAAATATTGAAATTGCTGCCGTCTAAAAGTTCACAGGTTATCAGCCTTTCTTGTTACTGTCTATGTGGTGCTTATATATAAACATTGTATCACTTCTCAGTAGCTAGATAGAGTTGTAGCTTTTCATCAAATTAAGCAGCAGCTTAAAGTGTTGCTTTGAAATGCAATGATTGCCACTTTATTTGAACTTAAAACAAGAGGTGTGCCTGCTGGAAGGTTTGAACGGAGGAATTTAACATAGAAAGTAATGGGACCATGAATTAGTCGTGTCCTTCCCCTATTTGCGAAAGAAACTCATTTTGTATTTTATCATTTAGCAGATTACTGTCAACAGCTTCAGAAAAGGTATCAATCAAAGGCATTGAAATTCTAGTTTGAACCACATTTTTGGTGTCTATGAAGAAAGTAGTTAAGACAGAAAATACACGTCAAGTCTAAACAGTAAGTATACAATTAAGCTGCATTCTAGTATTTTAAAGTTGCATGCAATATGACATAATTATGCACGGGACAAACTATTGAACGGGACAAACTTAAATTGACCTAAAAGTCAATTACAGGAAGTAGTTGGATACTATTCATGATACGTATGGTGAAGTTAAGCTTGGCACTGACACTGTGTTTAGGGTTCACAGTTACTATACCTCTGATCCGATGCATTTTATAGGTATAGATTAAACGTCCCCTACCATACGTATCACATACTAGTATCTGCTATAACTTGTACGAACTGAGAGTGAGGAGGCTCAAAAGTCAAAACATTTAAATAAGTCTAAATATTGAAATTGCTGCCGTCTAAAAGTTCACAGGTTATCAGCCTTTCTTGTTACTGTCTATGTGGTGCTTATATATAAACATTGTATCACTTCTCAGTAGCTAGATAGAGTTGTAGCTTTTCATCAAATTAAGCAGCAGCTTAAAGTGTTGCTTTGAAATGCAATGATTGCCACTTTATTTGAACTTAAAACAAGAGGTGTGCCTGCTGGAAGGTTTGAACGGAGGAATTTAACATAGAAAGTAATGGGACCATGAATTAGTCGTGTCCTTCCCCTATTTGCGAAAGAAACTCATTTTGTATTTTATCATTTAGCAGATTACTGTCAACAGCTTCAGAAAAGGTATCAATCAAAGGCATTGAAATTCTAGTTTGAACCACATTTTTGGTGTCTATGAAGAAAGTAGTTAAGACAGAAAATACACGTCAAGTCTAAACAGTAAGTATACAATTAAGCTGCATTCTAGTATTTTAAAGTTGCATGCAATATGACATAATTATGCACGGGACAAACTATTGAACGGGACAAACTTAAATTGACCTAAAAGTCAATTACAGGAAGTAGTTGGATACTATTCATGATACGTATGGTGAAGTTAAGCTTGGCACTGACACTGTGTTTAGGGTTCACAGTTACTATACCTCTGATCCGATGCATTTTATAGGTATAGATTAAACGTCCCCTACCATACGTATCACATACTAGTATCTGCTATAACTTGTACGAACTGAGAGTGAGGAGGCTCAAAAGTCAAAACATTTAAATAAGTCTAAATATTGAAATTGCTGCCGTCTAAAAGTTCACAGGTTATCAGCCTTTCTTGTTACTGTCTATGTGGTGCTTATATATAAACATTGTATCACTTCTCAGTAGCTAGATAGAGTTGTAGCTTTTCATCAAATTAAGCAGCAGCTTAAAGTGTTGCTTTGAAATGCAATGATTGCCACTTTATTTGAACTTAAAACAAGAGGTGTGCCTGCTGGAAGGTTTGAACGGAGGAATTTAACATAGAAAGTAATGGGACCATGAATTAGTCGTGTCCTTCCCCTATTTGCGAAAGAAACTCATTTTGTATTTTATCATTTAGCAGATTACTGTCAACAGCTTCAGAAAAGGTATCAATCAAAGGCATTGAAATTCTAGTTTGAACCACATTTTTGGTGTCTATGAAGAAAGTAGTTAAGACAGAAAATACACGTCAAGTCTAAACAGTAAGTATACAATTAAGCTGCATTCTAGTATTTTAAAGTTGCATGCAATATGACATAATTATGCACGGGACAAACTATTGAACGGGACAAACTTAAATTGACCTAAAAGTCAATTACAGGAAGTAGTTGGATACTATTCATGATACGTATGGTGAAGTTAAGCTTGGCACTGACACTGTGTTTAGGGTTCACAGTTACTATACCTCTGATCCGATGCATTTTATAGGTATAGATTAAACGTCCCCTACCATACGTATCACATACTAGTATCTGCTATAACTTGTACGAACTGAGAGTGAGGAGGCTCAAAAGTCAAAACATTTAAATAAGTCTAAATATTGAAATTGCTGCCGTCTAAAAGTTCACAGGTTATCAGCCTTTCTTGTTACTGTCTATGTGGTGCTTATATATAAACATTGTATCACTTCTCAGTAGCTAGATAGAGTTGTAGCTTTTCATCAAATTAAGCAGCAGCTTAAAGTGTTGCTTTGAAATGCAATGATTGCCACTTTATTTGAACTTAAAACAAGAGGTGTGCCTGCTGGAAGGTTTGAACGGAGGAATTTAACATAGAAAGTAATGGGACCATGAATTAGTCGTGTCCTTCCCCTATTTGCGAAAGAAACTCATTTTGTATTTTATCATTTAGCAGATTACTGTCAACAGCTTCAGAAAAGGTATCAATCAAAGGCATTGAAATTCTAGTTTGAACCACATTTTTGGTGTCTATGAAGAAAGTAGTTAAGACAGAAAATACACGTCAAGTCTAAACAGTAAGTATACAATTAAGCTGCATTCTAGTATTTTAAAGTTGCATGCAATATGACATAATTATGCACGGGACAAACTATTGAACGGGACAAACTTAAATTGACCTAAAAGTCAATTACAGGAAGTAGTTGGATACTATTCATGATACGTATGGTGAAGTTAAGCTTGGCACTGACACTGTGTTTAGGGTTCACAATTACTATACCTCTGATCCGATGCATTTTATAGGTATAGATTAAACGTCCCCTACCATACGTATCACATACTAGTATCTGCTATAACTTGTACGAACTGAGAGTGAGGAGGCTCAAAAGTCAAAACATTTAAATAAGTCTAAATATTGAAATTGCTGCCGTCTAAAAGTTCACAGGTTATCAGCCTTTCTTGTTACTGTCTATGTGGTGCTTATATATAAACATTGTATCACTTCTCAGTAGCTAGATAGAGTTGTAGCTTTTCATCAAATTAAGCAGCAGCTTAAAGTGTTGCTTTGAAATGCAATGATTGCCACTTTATTTGAACTTAAAACAAGAGGTGTGCCTGCTGGAAGGTTTGAACGGAGGAATTTAACATAGAAAGTAATGGGACCATGAATTAGTCGTGTCCTTCCCCTATTTGCGAAAGAAACTCATTTTGTATTTTATCATTTAGCAGATTACTGTCAACAGCTTCAGAAAAGGTATCAATCAAAGGCATTGAAATTCTAGTTTGAACCACATTTTTGGTGTCTATGAAGAAAGTAGTTAAGACAGAAAATACACGTCAAGTCTAAACAGTAAGTATACAATTAAGCTGCATTCTAGTATTTTAAAGTTGCATGCAATATGACATAATTATGCACGGGACAAACTATTGAACGGGACAAACTTAAATTGACCTAAAAGTCAATTACAGGAAGTAGTTGGATACTATTCATGATACGTATGGTGAAGTTAAGCTTGGCACTGACACTGTGTTTAGGGTTCACAGTTACTATACCTCTGATCCGATGCATTTTATAGGTATAGATTAAACGTCCCCTACCATACGTATCACATACTAGTATCTGCTATAACTTGTACGAACTGAGAGTGAGGAGGCTCAAAAGTCAAAACATTTAAATAAGTCTAAATATTGAAATTGCTGCCGTCTAAAAGTTCACAGGTTATCAGCCTTTCTTGTTACTGTCTATGTGGTGCTTATATATAAACATTGTATCACTTCTCAGTAGCTAGATAGAGTTGTAGCTTTTCATCAAATTAAGCAGCAGCTTAAAGTGTTGCTTTGAAATGCAATGATTGCCACTTTATTTGAACTTAAAACAAGAGGTGTGCCTGCTGGAAGGTTTGAACGGAGGAATTTAACATAGAAAGTAATGGGACCATGAATTAGTCGTGTCCTTCCCCTATTTGCGAAAGAAACTCATTTTGTATTTTATCATTTAGCAGATTACTGTCAACAGCTTCAGAAAAGGTATCAATCAAAGGCATTGAAATTCTAGTTTGAACCACATTTTTGGTGTCTATGAAGAAAGTAGTTAAGACAGAAAATACACGTCAAGTCTAAACAGTAAGTATACAATTAAGCTGCATTCTAGTATTTTAAAGTTGCATGCAATATGACATAATTATGCACGGGACAAACTATTGAACGGGACAAACTTAAATTGACCTAAAAGTCAATTACAGGAAGTAGTTGGATACTATTCATGATACGTATGGTGAAGTTAAGCTTGGCACTGACACTGTGTTTAGGGTTCACAGTTACTATACCTCTGATCCGATGCATTTTATAGGTATAGATTAAACGTCCCCTACCATACGTATCACATACTAGTATCTGCTATAACTTGTACGAACTGAGAGTGAGGAGGCTCAAAAGTCAAAACATTTAAATAAGTCTAAATATTGAAATTGCTGCCGTCTAAAAGTTCACAGGTTATCAGCCTTTCTTGTTACTGTCTATGTGGTGCTTATATATAAACATTGTATCACTTCTCAGTAGCTAGATAGAGTTGTAGCTTTTCATCAAATTAAGCAGCAGCTTAAAGTGTTGCTTTGAAATGCAATGATTGCCACTTTATTTGAACTTAAAACAAGAGGTGTGCCTGCTGGAAGGTTTGAACGGAGGAATTTAACATAGAAAGTAATGGGACCATGAATTAGTCGTGTCCTTCCCCTATTTGCGAAAGAAACTCATTTTGTATTTTATCATTTAGCAGATTACTGTCAACAGCTTCAGAAAAGGTATCAATCAAAGGCATTGAAATTCTAGTTTGAACCACATTTTTGGTGTCTATGAAGAAAGTAGTTAAGACAGAAAATACACGTCAAGTCTAAACAGTAAGTATACAATTAAGCTGCATTCTAGTATTTTAAAGTTGCATGCAATATGACATAATTATGCACGGGACAAACTATTGAACGGGACAAACTTAAATTGACCTAAAAGTCAATTACAGGAAGTAGTTGGATACTATTCATGATACGTATGGTGAAGTTAAGCTTGGCACTGACACTGTGTTTAGGGTTCACAGTTACTATACCTCTGATCCGATGCATTTTATAGGTATAGATTAAACGTCCCCTACCATACGTATCACATACTAGTATCTGCTATAACTTGTACGAACTGAGAGTGAGGAGGCTCAAAAGTCAAAACATTTAAATAAGTCTAAATATTGAAATTGCTGCCGTCTAAAAGTTCACAGGTTATCAGCCTTTCTTGTTACTGTCTATGTGGTGCTTATATATAAACATTGTATCACTTCTCAGTAGCTAGATAGAGTTGTAGCTTTTCATCAAATTAAGCAGCAGCTTAAAGTGTTGCTTTGAAATGCAATGATTGCCACTTTATTTGAACTTAAAACAAGAGGTGTGCCTGCTGGAAGGTTTGAACGGAGGAATTTAACATAGAAAGTAATGGGACCATGAATTAGTCGTGTCCTTCCCCTATTTGCGAAAGAAACTCATTTTGTATTTTATCATTTAGCAGATTACTGTCAACAGCTTCAGAAAAGGTATCAATCAAAGGCATTGAAATTCTAGTTTGAACCACATTTTTGGTGTCTATGAAGAAAGTAGTTAAGACAGAAAATACACGTCAAGTCTAAACAGTAAGTATACAATTAAGCTGCATTCTAGTATTTTAAAGTTGCATGCAATATGACATAATTATGCACGGGACAAACTATTGAACGGGACAAACTTAAATTGACCTAAAAGTCAATTACAGGAAGTAGTTGGATACTATTCATGATACGTATGGTGAAGTTAAGCTTGGCACTGACACTGTGTTTAGGGTTCACAGTTACTATACCTCTGATCCGATGCATTTTATAGGTATAGATTAAACGTCCCCTACCATACGTATCACATACTAGTATCTGCTATAACTTGTACGAACTGAGAGTGAGGAGGCTCAAAAGTCAAAACATTTAAATAAGTCTAAATATTGAAATTGCTGCCGTCTAAAAGTTCACAGGTTATCAGCCTTTCTTGTTACTGTCTATGTGGTGCTTATATATAAACATTGTATCACTTCTCAGTAGCTAGATAGAGTTGTAGCTTTTCATCAAATTAAGCAGCAGCTTAAAGTGTTGCTTTGAAATGCAATGATTGCCACTTTATTTGAACTTAAAACAAGAGGTGTGCCTGCTGGAAGGTTTGAACGGAGGAATTTAACATAGAAAGTAATGGGACCATGAATTAGTCGTGTCCTTCCCCTATTTGCGAAAGAAACTCATTTTGTATTTTATCATTTAGCAGATTACTGTCAACAGCTTCAGAAAAGGTATCAATCAAAGGCATTGAAATTCTAGTTTGAACCACATTTTTGGTGTCTATGAAGAAAGTAGTTAAGACAGAAAATACACGTCAAGTCTAAACAGTAAGTATACAATTAAGCTGCATTCTAGTATTTTAAAGTTGCATGCAATATGACATAATTATGCACGGGACAAACTATTGAACGGGACAAACTTAAATTGACCTAAAAGTCAATTACAGGAAGTAGTTGGATACTATTCATGATACGTATGGTGAAGTTAAGCTTGGCACTGACACTGTGTTTAGGGTTCACAGTTACTATACCTCTGATCCGATGCATTTTATAGGTATAGATTAAACGTCCCCTACCATACGTATCACATACTAGTATCTGCTATAACTTGTACGAACTGAGAGTGAGGAGGCTCAAAAGTCAAAACATTTAAATAAGTCTAAATATTGAAATTGCTGCCGTCTAAAAGTTCACAGGTTATCAGCCTTTCTTGTTACTGTCTATGTGGTGCTTATATATAAACATTGTATCACTTCTCAGTAGCTAGATAGAGTTGTAGCTTTTCATCAAATTAAGCAGCAGCTTAAAGTGTTGCTTTGAAATGCAATGATTGCCACTTTATTTGAACTTAAAACAAGAGGTGTGCCTGCTGGAAGGTTTGAACGGAGGAATTTAACATAGAAAGTAATGGGACCATGAATTAGTCGTGTCCTTCCCCTATTTGCGAAAGAAACTCATTTTGTATTTTATCATTTAGCAGATTACTGTCAACAGCTTCAGAAAAGGTATCAATCAAAGGCATTGAAATTCTAGTTTGAACCACATTTTTGGTGTCTATGAAGAAAGTAGTTAAGACAGAAAATACACGTCAAGTCTAAACAGTAAGTATACAATTAAGCTGCATTCTAGTATTTTAAAGTTGCATGCAATATGACATAATTATGCACGGGACAAACTATTGAACGGGACAAACTTAAATTGACCTAAAAGTCAATTACAGGAAGTAGTTGGATACTATTCATGATACGTATGGTGAAGTTAAGCTTGGCACTGACACTGTGTTTAGGGTTCACAGTTACTATACCTCTGATCCGATGCATTTTATAGGTATAGATTAAACGTCCCCTACCATACGTATCACATACTAGTATCTGCTATAACTTGTACGAACTGAGAGTGAGGAGGCTCAAAAGTCAAAACATTTAAATAAGTCTAAATATTGAAATTGCTGCCGTCTAAAAGTTCACAGGTTATCAGCCTTTCTTGTTACTGTCTATGTGGTGCTTATATATAAACATTGTATCACTTCTCAGTAGCTAGATAGAGTTGTAGCTTTTCATCAAATTAAGCAGCAGCTTAAAGTGTTGCTTTGAAATGCAATGATTGCCACTTTATTTGAACTTAAAACAAGAGGTGTGCCTGCTGGAAGGTTTGAACGGAGGAATTTAACATAGAAAGTAATGGGACCATGAATTAGTCGTGTCCTTCCCCTATTTGCGAAAGAAACTCATTTTGTATTTTATCATTTAGCAGATTACTGTCAACAGCTTCAGAAAAGGTATCAATCAAAGGCATTGAAATTCTAGTTTGAACCACATTTTTGGTGTCTATGAAGAAAGTAGTTAAGACAGAAAATACACGTCAAGTCTAAACAGTAAGTATACAATTAAGCTGCATTCTAGTATTTTAAAGTTGCATGCAATATGACATAATTATGCACGGGACAAACTATTGAACGGGACAAACTTAAATTGACCTAAAAGTCAATTACAGGAAGTAGTTGGATACTATTCATGATACGTATGGTGAAGTTAAGCTTGGCACTGACACTGTGTTTAGGGTTCACAGTTACTATACCTCTGATCCGATGCATTTTATAGGTATAGATTAAACGTCCCCTACCATACGTATCACATACTAGTATCTGCTATAACTTGTACGAACTGAGAGTGAGGAGGCTCAAAAGTCAAAACATTTAAATAAGTCTAAATATTGAAATTGCTGCCGTCTAAAAGTTCACAGGTTATCAGCCTTTCTTGTTACTGTCTATGTGGTGCTTATATATAAACATTGTATCACTTCTCAGTAGCTAGATAGAGTTGTAGCTTTTCATCAAATTAAGCAGCAGCTTAAAGTGTTGCTTTGAAATGCAATGATTGCCACTTTATTTGAACTTAAAACAAGAGGTGTGCCTGCTGGAAGGTTTGAACGGAGGAATTTAACATAGAAAGTAATGGGACCATGAATTAGTCGTGTCCTTCCCCTATTTGCGAAAGAAACTCATTTTGTATTTTATCATTTAGCAGATTACTGTCAACAGCTTCAGAAAAGGTATCAATCAAAGGCATTGAAATTCTAGTTTGAACCACATTTTTGGTGTCTATGAAGAAAGTAGTTAAGACAGAAAATACACGTCAAGTCTAAACAGTAAGTATACAATTAAGCTGCATTCTAGTATTTTAAAGTTGCATGCAATATGACATAATTATGCACGGGACAAACTATTGAACGGGACAAACTTAAATTGACCTAAAAGTCAATTACAGGAAGTAGTTGGATACTATTCATGATACGTATGGTGAAGTTAAGCTTGGCACTGACACTGTGTTTAGGGTTCACAGTTACTATACCTCTGATCCGATGCATTTTATAGGTATAGATTAAACGTCCCCTACCATACGTATCACATACTAGTATCTGCTATAACTTGTACGAACTGAGAGTGAGGAGGCTCAAAAGTCAAAACATTTAAATAAGTCTAAATATTGAAATTGCTGCCGTCTAAAAGTTCACAGGTTATCAGCCTTTCTTGTTACTGTCTATGTGGTGCTTATATATAAACATTGTATCACTTCTCAGTAGCTAGATAGAGTTGTAGCTTTTCATCAAATTAAGCAGCAGCTTAAAGTGTTGCTTTGAAATGCAATGATTGCCACTTTATTTGAACTTAAAACAAGAGGTGTGCCTGCTGGAAGGTTTGAACGGAGGAATTTAACATAGAAAGTAATGGGACCATGAATTAGTCGTGTCCTTCCCCTATTTGCGAAAGAAACTCATTTTGTATTTTATCATTTAGCAGATTACTGTCAACAGCTTCAGAAAAGGTATCAATCAAAGGCATTGAAATTCTAGTTTGAACCACATTTTTGGTGTCTATGAAGAAAGTAGTTAAGACAGAAAATACACGTCAAGTCTAAACAGTAAGTATACAATTAAGCTGCATTCTAGTATTTTAAAGTTGCATGCAATATGACATAATTATGCACGGGACAAACTATTGAACGGGACAAACTTAAATTGACCTAAAAGTCAATTACAGGAAGTAGTTGGATACTATTCATGATACGTATGGTGAAGTTAAGCTTGGCACTGACACTGTGTTTAGGGTTCACAGTTACTATACCTCTGATCCGATGCATTTTATAGGTATAGATTAAACGTCCCCTACCATACGTATCACATACTAGTATCTGCTATAACTTGTACGAACTGAGAGTGAGGAGGCTCAAAAGTCAAAACATTTAAATAAGTCTAAATATTGAAATTGCTGCCGTCTAAAAGTTCACAGGTTATCAGCCTTTCTTGTTACTGTCTATGTGGTGCTTATATATAAACATTGTATCACTTCTCAGTAGCTAGATAGAGTTGTAGCTTTTCATCAAATTAAGCAGCAGCTTAAAGTGTTGCTTTGAAATGCAATGATTGCCACTTTATTTGAACTTAAAACAAGAGGTGTGCCTGCTGGAAGGTTTGAACGGAGGAATTTAACATAGAAAGTAATGGGACCATGAATTAGTCGTGTCCTTCCCCTATTTGCGAAAGAAACTCATTTTGTATTTTATCATTTAGCAGATTACTGTCAACAGCTTCAGAAAAGGTATCAATCAAAGGCATTGAAATTCTAGTTTGAACCACATTTTTGGTGTCTATGAAGAAAGTAGTTAAGACAGAAAATACACGTCAAGTCTAAACAGTAAGTATACAATTAAGCTGCATTCTAGTATTTTAAAGTTGCATGCAATATGACATAATTATGCACGGGACAAACTATTGAACGGGACAAACTTAAATTGACCTAAAAGTCAATTACAGGAAGTAGTTGGATACTATTCATGATACGTATGGTGAAGTTAAGCTTGGCACTGACACTGTGTTTAGGGTTCACAGTTACTATACCTCTGATCCGATGCATTTTATAGGTATAGATTAAACGTCCCCTACCATACGTATCACATACTAGTATCTGCTATAACTTGTACGAACTGAGAGTGAGGAGGCTCAAAAGTCAAAACATTTAAATAAGTCTAAATATTGAAATTGCTGCCGTCTAAAAGTTCACAGGTTATCAGCCTTTCTTGTTACTGTCTATGTGGTGCTTATATATAAACATTGTATCACTTCTCAGTAGCTAGATAGAGTTGTAGCTTTTCATCAAATTAAGCAGCAGCTTAAAGTGTTGCTTTGAAATGCAATGATTGCCACTTTATTTGAACTTAAAACAAGAGGTGTGCCTGCTGGAAGGTTTGAACGGAGGAATTTAACATAGAAAGTAATGGGACCATGAATTAGTCGTGTCCTTCCCCTATTTGCGAAAGAAACTCATTTTGTATTTTATCATTTAGCAGATTACTGTCAACAGCTTCAGAAAAGGTATCAATCAAAGGCATTGAAATTCTAGTTTGAACCACATTTTTGGTGTCTATGAAGAAAGTAGTTAAGACAGAAAATACACGTCAAGTCTAAACAGTAAGTATACAATTAAGCTGCATTCTAGTATTTTAAAGTTGCATGCAATATGACATAATTATGCACGGGACAAACTATTGAACGGGACAAACTTAAATTGACCTAAAAGTCAATTACAGGAAGTAGTTGGATACTATTCATGATACGTATGGTGAAGTTAAGCTTGGCACTGACACTGTGTTTAGGGTTCACAGTTACTATACCTCTGATCCGATGCATTTTATAGGTATAGATTAAACGTCCCCTACCATACGTATCACATACTAGTATCTGCTATAACTTGTACGAACTGAGAGTGAGGAGGCTCAAAAGTCAAAACATTTAAATAAGTCTAAATATTGAAATTGCTGCCGTCTAAAAGTTCACAGGTTATCAGCCTTTCTTGTTACTGTCTATGTGGTGCTTATATATAAACATTGTATCACTTCTCAGTAGCTAGATAGAGTTGTAGCTTTTCATCAAATTAAGCAGCAGCTTAAAGTGTTGCTTTGAAATGCAATGATTGCCACTTTATTTGAACTTAAAACAAGAGGTGTGCCTGCTGGAAGGTTTGAACGGAGGAATTTAACATAGAAAGTAATGGGACCATGAATTAGTCGTGTCCTTCCCCTATTTGCGAAAGAAACTCATTTTGTATTTTATCATTTAGCAGATTACTGTCAACAGCTTCAGAAAAGGTATCAATCAAAGGCATTGAAATTCTAGTTTGAACCACATTTTTGGTGTCTATGAAGAAAGTAGTTAAGACAGAAAATACACGTCAAGTCTAAACAGTAAGTATACAATTAAGCTGCATTCTAGTATTTTAAAGTTGCATGCAATATGACATAATTATGCACGGGACAAACTATTGAACGGGACAAACTTAAATTGACCTAAAAGTCAATTACAGGAAGTAGTTGGATACTATTCATGATACGTATGGTGAAGTTAAGCTTGGCACTGACACTGTGTTTAGGGTTCACAGTTACTATACCTCTGATCCGATGCATTTTATAGGTATAGATTAAACGTCCCCTACCATACGTATCACATACTAGTATCTGCTATAACTTGTACGAACTGAGAGTGAGGAGGCTCAAAAGTCAAAACATTTAAATAAGTCTAAATATTGAAATTGCTGCCGTCTAAAAGTTCACAGGTTATCAGCCTTTCTTGTTACTGTCTATGTGGTGCTTATATATAAACATTGTATCACTTCTCAGTAGCTAGATAGAGTTGTAGCTTTTCATCAAATTAAGCAGCAGCTTAAAGTGTTGCTTTGAAATGCAATGATTGCCACTTTATTTGAACTTAAAACAAGAGGTGTGCCTGCTGGAAGGTTTGAACGGAGGAATTTAACATAGAAAGTAATGGGACCATGAATTAGTCGTGTCCTTCCCCTATTTGCGAAAGAAACTCATTTTGTATTTTATCATTTAGCAGATTACTGTCAACAGCTTCAGAAAAGGTATCAATCAAAGGCATTGAAATTCTAGTTTGAACCACATTTTTGGTGTCTATGAAGAAAGTAGTTAAGACAGAAAATACACGTCAAGTCTAAACAGTAAGTATACAATTAAGCTGCATTCTAGTATTTTAAAGTTGCATGCAATATGACATAATTATGCACGGGACAAACTATTGAACGGGACAAACTTAAATTGACCTAAAAGTCAATTACAGGAAGTAGTTGGATACTATTCATGATACGTATGGTGAAGTTAAGCTTGGCACTGACACTGTGTTTAGGGTTCACAGTTACTATACCTCTGATCCGATGCATTTTATAGGTATAGATTAAACGTCCCCTACCATACGTATCACATACTAGTATCTGCTATAACTTGTACGAACTGAGAGTGAGGAGGCTCAAAAGTCAAAACATTTAAATAAGTCTAAATATTGAAATTGCTGCCGTCTAAAAGTTCACAGGTTATCAGCCTTTCTTGTTACTGTCTATGTGGTGCTTATATATAAACATTGTATCACTTCTCAGTAGCTAGATAGAGTTGTAGCTTTTCATCAAATTAAGCAGCAGCTTAAAGTGTTGCTTTGAAATGCAATGATTGCCACTTTATTTGAACTTAAAACAAGAGGTGTGCCTGCTGGAAGGTTTGAACGGAGGAATTTAACATAGAAAGTAATGGGACCATGAATTAGTCGTGTCCTTCCCCTATTTGCGAAAGAAACTCATTTTGTATTTTATCATTTAGCAGATTACTGTCAACAGCTTCAGAAAAGGTATCAATCAAAGGCATTGAAATTCTAGTTTGAACCACATTTTTGGTGTCTATGAAGAAAGTAGTTAAGACAGAAAATACACGTCAAGTCTAAACAGTAAGTATACAATTAAGCTGCATTCTAGTATTTTAAAGTTGCATGCAATATGACATAATTATGCACGGGACAAACTATTGAACGGGACAAACTTAAATTGACCTAAAAGTCAATTACAGGAAGTAGTTGGATACTATTCATGATACGTATGGTGAAGTTAAGCTTGGCACTGACACTGTGTTTAGGGTTCACAGTTACTATACCTCTGATCCGATGCATTTTATAGGTATAGATTAAACGTCCCCTACCATACGTATCACATACTAGTATCTGCTATAACTTGTACGAACTGAGAGTGAGGAGGCTCAAAAGTCAAAACATTTAAATAAGTCTAAATATTGAAATTGCTGCCGTCTAAAAGTTCACAGGTTATCAGCCTTTCTTGTTACTGTCTATGTGGTGCTTATATATAAACATTGTATCACTTCTCAGTAGCTAGATAGAGTTGTAGCTTTTCATCAAATTAAGCAGCAGCTTAAAGTGTTGCTTTGAAATGCAATGATTGCCACTTTATTTGAACTTAAAACAAGAGGTGTGCCTGCTGGAAGGTTTGAACGGAGGAATTTAACATAGAAAGTAATGGGACCATGAATTAGTCGTGTCCTTCCCCTATTTGCGAAAGAAACTCATTTTGTATTTTATCATTTAGCAGATTACTGTCAACAGCTTCAGAAAAGGTATCAATCAAAGGCATTGAAATTCTAGTTTGAACCACATTTTTGGTGTCTATGAAGAAAGTAGTTAAGACAGAAAATACACGTCAAGTCTAAACAGTAAGTATACAATTAAGCTGCATTCTAGTATTTTAAAGTTGCATGCAATATGACATAATTATGCACGGGACAAACTATTGAACGGGACAAACTTAAATTGACCTAAAAGTCAATTACAGGAAGTAGTTGGATACTATTCATGATACGTATGGTGAAGTTAAGCTTGGCACTGACACTGTGTTTAGGGTTCACAGTTACTATACCTCTGATCCGATGCATTTTATAGGTATAGATTAAACGTCCCCTACCATACGTATCACATACTAGTATCTGCTATAACTTGTACGAACTGAGAGTGAGGAGGCTCAAAAGTCAAAACATTTAAATAAGTCTAAATATTGAAATTGCTGCCGTCTAAAAGTTCACAGGTTATCAGCCTTTCTTGTTACTGTCTATGTGGTGCTTATATATAAACATTGTATCACTTCTCAGTAGCTAGATAGAGTTGTAGCTTTTCATCAAATTAAGCAGCAGCTTAAAGTGTTGCTTTGAAATGCAATGATTGCCACTTTATTTGAACTTAAAACAAGAGGTGTGCCTGCTGGAAGGTTTGAACGGAGGAATTTAACATAGAAAGTAATGGGACCATGAATTAGTCGTGTCCTTCCCCTATTTGCGAAAGAAACTCATTTTGTATTTTATCATTTAGCAGATTACTGTCAACAGCTTCAGAAAAGGTATCAATCAAAGGCATTGAAATTCTAGTTTGAACCACATTTTTGGTGTCTATGAAGAAAGTAGTTAAGACAGAAAATACACGTCAAGTCTAAACAGTAAGTATACAATTAAGCTGCATTCTAGTATTTTAAAGTTGCATGCAATATGACATAATTATGCACGGGACAAACTATTGAACGGGACAAACTTAAATTGACCTAAAAGTCAATTACAGGAAGTAGTTGGATACTATTCATGATACGTATGGTGAAGTTAAGCTTGGCACTGACACTGTGTTTAGGGTTCACAGTTACTATACCTCTGATCCGATGCATTTTATAGGTATAGATTAAACGTCCCCTACCATACGTATCACATACTAGTATCTGCTATAACTTGTACGAACTGAGAGTGAGGAGGCTCAAAAGTCAAAACATTTAAATAAGTCTAAATATTGAAATTGCTGCCGTCTAAAAGTTCACAGGTTATCAGCCTTTCTTGTTACTGTCTATGTGGTGCTTATATATAAACATTGTATCACTTCTCAGTAGCTAGATAGAGTTGTAGCTTTTCATCAAATTAAGCAGCAGCTTAAAGTGTTGCTTTGAAATGCAATGATTGCCACTTTATTTGAACTTAAAACAAGAGGTGTGCCTGCTGGAAGGTTTGAACGGAGGAATTTAACATAGAAAGTAATGGGACCATGAATTA